>NC_056743.1:135586081-135748581 GCF_019279795.1 Protopterus annectens | reverse complement strand
AAAATACTAAGGAAAGTGGAGTTAAAAAAGTGGACAGCTTCATCTAAAGGGAGTAGTTTTAAGGGTTTCCAGTTCACTTTTGATAGTAAAGATTTGAGAGTTTCAGGATTAAAGTTTGTTAGTTGTCGGTGCTTGATAAACCTTTGAGGTTTAGCTTGATGGAATGTGTATCTTAGTATTTTTACTGAACAGTGATCACTTAGAGAATTCGGTAGCATTTCAAGGTTATGGTATTTGGAAGGGTGAGAGACAAGAATCCAGTCAAGGAGAGATGAGGCTGTATGGGAGTTATTGAAATAAGTGGGATCAGAGATGAGTTAAGTAAAGCCGTAAAGATGAAGGTGTTGTGAGGAGTTTTGAGAGGACAGATAGATAGTTAATGCTGACATCCCCAAGAGTAATAGTTTGGGATGTGTTGGGAGATATGAGCAAGCATATTTTCCAGCAGGGGATATCATCACCTGGTGGAATGAAAACTGCTACCGTGGTGATAGTGGAATGGCTGTTAATATTTAGGTTTACAGATAAAATTTCGGCTGGAGAGAAGGCTTGGGATGTAAAAGTAGAGTTAGAAATGGTAAGGTAGTTAGAGTGCAGGATAGCAATTCCTCCACCTTTCCATTTGGTCGATCTAGACGGTGTATGCTATAGTCAGAGGGCAAGATCTCTATGTCTTGGTGTTGGGATTTCAACCAGGTTTCAGTCAGAACAAGGCTATCAGGAGTATGGTGGGAGATCTAAGCACTTTGTTCAGAATACACCTAGTGTTTATTGAACAGAAGGAGAGATGTTTGTTTGGGAGATTATTGACTTTGGGGTTAGGAGGGCTAGCAGTGGAGTGTGTTGGACCAGGGTTGGGATGAATGTCTCCAGCTAAGAGAATGTTTTTGTAGAGGTAGATGAGTTTGAGCATATTAGCAGTGGGGGTGTAGTATTTGGTTTTGTGTTTGGTAGGGGTGAGTTGGGTGTTAGGTAGGTGTATTTTTGGTAAGGGAGTATTTAATGAGAAGATAGATGGAAAAATGGAGAAGGTTTGGTGATTATTTATATGGCTACAGCAATTTGGGTTTGTAGGGGAGATATGTTTGGGGTGTAAGTGGATGTTAAGTGATGTGAGTATAAGAAGGAGGAGTAGGAGATGCAGTAATAGGATGGATGTAGTTAGAAATGCATAGATTTTACTCTTGGAAGAGTACATATTGTAGGGTGTATTTAGTTAATAAAATGCACAGGAGTACCGTTTTTTTTTTTGTTTACTAGATACTGGATAATAGTGTATGCCAGCTAGTATCAGTGGGGGGGGGGGTGAAGTTAGAATATTTTTTAGAATATATGTATGTATAAATATATATATATATATATATATATATATATATATATATATATATATATATATATATATAAAATCACACATACATATAAAAGCAAAAGGGTCTTTAAATATGTGGTTAAACATGTTTTATGATGTGGTTAAACATGTTTTATGATTTCCAGTTCATTTATTTATTTTAGATGTTTTCAATCATTAATTCTTCTATTCTCTCATGCTTAGGTGGCGTTAAGGGTAGTCTTTGCCTAAGATATATCAAACAGACTAGAATATCATTGAATGCTTTCTATTAGAGACCAAGAAATGGCTTCTACGCATGGGTAGATCAAAAATTACCTGTACTCTGGCCTGTGTGTCTTAAAATAAGCATCCAGTGGATGTTATAAGATGGGAGAATTGGGCTGTCTCTTGGAGCCCTGAGTGCTGTGAATGTCATATAGGTATCAATAAACTTTAGCAAAGCCCCTCTGCTTACCTTATTCATATGTGCTAACCCTAAACCTACAGATTACATTCAAAATCCCTTTCCCTAACAGTACCACTACCAAGTCAACATATGATCTTGATTATGCCATTGGAGTGCATGGTATAAGGTATTTTTAGTTGGATATTATCTTTAGATATTTTGTGCTTTCATTTTTTAATAATATTTTCAAGTTTGTAAATTTGAGCTTTAGATATTCCACTGTCTCTGCCTTTATTGTTTTGGTTTAGATATTTCACCACACACACACACACACACACACACACACACATGCATATCTACCAGCATATATATATATATATATATATATATATATATATATATATATATATATATATCTGTATAGTTCCACTTGAAACCATCGAATGTTCAGAACATCGAAGTTCTAATCATCGAGACCAGAACATCGACGTTCAGAACATCGAAGATTCAAAGTGAACCACAGAAAAAGAAATAAACATTCACAAACTATTTTATGCAGGGGGCTTTGCCCCCCTGCGCCCCCCATGTGGGGGGATCTGCCCCCCACACCCCCCACACTTTATATTCCAACTCCAAGATCGCACTACAATGGGGTAAGGGAAATCTCCCGTTTACCACTATATGCAGTAGCACTAAACATGAGATTTCCCATACCCTACCTGCAATGTCAACACTCAGATGGCACACACACACACACAACATGCAGGGCACCTTGCTGCCCTGCATATGCACCCAAAACTTACCATTTGTACTTACCTGGCACTTCCACTTTGAACCTTCGATGTTCTGAACATCGATGTTCTGGTCTCGATGATTAGAACTTCGATGTTCTGAACATCGATGTTCTGGTCTCGATGATTAGAACTTCGATGTTCTGAACATTCGATGGTTTCAAGTGGAACCATATAAATATATATATATATATATATATATATATATATATATATATATATACATATATAGATAGATATATACACACATACACGCACACACTCTCGCTCTCTCTGTGTATGTGTGTGTATATATATATATATATATATATATATATATATATATATATATACACACACACACACACACACACACACACACACACACACAGCGGGAGAGATGTATACATATCTAGATACAGGTATAGATATACATACAGTATGTAGTGTTATGCTGTGCACATGGTCTGCCAGACTTCAGCAGCTGGTTGGACAGCATTATGAACAATATTTATATCTGTCATCAGCCTTGCTTGTTTACAGAGTTGAAATGTGAAGGTTTAGTGCAGGATGCTGCTTGCTGCAAGCTATTATTTTTCCTGGTGCTACTTTTCTCTGCAATGAGAGTCTTGTGAGTTCAATTAGTAGATGTATGCTTTGGACTGCAAAACTATGTTACAGTTAAGGCCAAATGGATCTGGTAACAAGGTCTTTGGACTGCTTAAATTTGCCACTTTGACAAATAAAAAGGGGAGGTGTTTATGGGGGGTCCCCTTCAAAACATCTAAAACCCATAACATCTAAATTCATAACATCGAGGCCAGAACATCTAAAACCCAAAGCATCTAAAACCCATAACATTGAATTTCATAACATCTAAAATGTGCATCATAACGTTCAACACTACAAATCACAAGAAAATAACATCCGCTCCACATATAATGACACCAAACTACCAAATACACTTTTTACTACGTTTCTGCAGAGGGGAAAGCCCCCCCCCCTGTACCCCCATGTAGAGGGCTCTGCCCCCCCCCCCCATAAATTAAGCACACCAACTCTGAGATTGGACTACAGTGGGAAAAAATTAATTTCCTAACCCCACTGTATCACAATCACCATAAAGAATGTACACACAATGTGTATATCAGTTACCTGTATAACCTAAAAACAGATACAGAATAGCAAAAAAACTAGAAAAAGAGTATAAATTTCTACACTATATAAATAATAACTAAAAACTACAACATCTCATAGTGATACCACAAGATTAACAGACTAAACTGTAATATTTACATGTTTAATGATACACTATTACATATTATACATTTTAGTTGTTATGAAATTCGATGTTATGGGTTTTAGATGTTCTGGTCTCGATGTTATGAATTTAGATCTTATGGACTTTAGATGTTTTGAAGGGGACCTGTTTAGGGGGCGGGAAGATGAGTTTAAGGACTACAACTCAGGCATAACAAAAGAATGAAAATTGGCCACTTTAGAAAGAAAAGGCAGTAACAGGCACTGAGAATACTGTACTCGTATTATTTTTTGCCTGCCCTTTCATCAAGATAACCAACAAGGATCACCAACAGTTTGTCATCACCCATGTCTGTGCTTTGGACAATATACACAAAGAATGGTGATTTCTGGCAGATGGCAGAAGTGTCGTTCTGGTAATGAGGCCCCAGAACACCCCGTGCAATGTATGCTGCCTTTGTTGCTCCACATGTCATTTTCCTGAGAACATCTTGATCCTCACCACATTTCAGAAAATTTGTTAAAATGCATGCTGCCTTCGTTGCTCCACGTCATTTTCCTGAGAACATCTTGATCCTCACCACACTCCATAACATTCCTAACAATGTATGCTGACTTCGTTGCTCCACGTCATTTTCCTGAGAACATCTTGATCCTCACCACATTCCAGAACATTCCTTACAATACATGCTGCCTTTGCTACTCATCATGTCATTTTCTGGAGAACATCTTGATCCTCACCACATTCCAGAACATTCCTTACAATACATGCTGCCTTTGCTACTCATCATGTCATTTTCTGGAGAACATCTTGATCCTCTCCACATTTCTTCATAAATTTCAGGATGTGTTCTCCTGTTGTAAATAAGTTCTGTTTAGCAAGGAGAGACACAAAATCAATCTCTTCCTCAACAACCTTTTTACTCGCTAAGCTCTGAGGTCCACAGATGTCTGCCATAGTCCTTCCAGCTGCATGCTTGTAATTCTATGTTTCACACTGTTGGCATGTCATTGCAGATCATGCCAATCACCATGATGTCTTGTGAAATCTGTATTACAGGCTTTGCAGAAAGCATATTTCACTCTGCACCTATTCAAAGAAAGCCAACTTGGCTGAAAAATTGTGCATCTCCTCCCCTTCTTTGTAATGACATCTATATCCATATCCCTGCCCTCAACTGTAATCTGGGCAGTCTGTACCTAGCAGGTTCATGTTACTGAACAAAGACAAAGAAATGGGGCTATACTATAGAAAGAAAAAGTAGAACCATCTCCTCAAAATCAAATTCAAAGATATGCGGCAATAGGCCCACAACCTATGCACATTAGTGGAAATTTCTTGCCTTTGCACCATCTTTTCTTGCTTGTTGCTGCTCCTTCTGCTCACTTTTCAGGCTTGCTAGTTGTTGCTGAAGCACCTACCAAGGGGAGAAAATGCTGAGGGAAGTAAAGGAGCCACTTTTGGGATTTTAAGTATTTTCTTCAGATTTTTTGTTAAGTTTTACTGCTTTGCCGCCTACTTTTTGGCATTTTTCGGCTTGCTAAAGTTTATATCTGTAACAGTAACAGTACTTGGAACACATCTAGAGCCTGTTTACTGCACTTCCTGTGTTGCACTTAATTTAAAATTGTTTTTCTCTCTAAAAACTGCATTTTACCTGATTTTGGCCTAGCACTCAAGTGTGGGGTCATTTATTGCACTGTTGTGATTATTTTGCTGCTTGTGTATCTCTGCTCCCTTTAAACTACAACTAAAAGAAAAAAAAAAAAAAAAAATCTTGCTTTTTTCCCACTTTCTGAAAGTTAAGAAAGTTCAGTTACAGATTTGCTGTTCTGAACTGTTTGGAAGTTTCTAGAAGACCAGTGCTTGCTTGGGCTAAAGGGAAGTCTCTGTGTTCACCAGTGGGAGTGGTTAACACTGAACAGCCTGTCTGTCCCTGGAGGAGTGGTTACTACCTAGAAGCTGTAGTTTTATTGGCCATTTTGGGTCAATTCTAAACTCCTTGATCTGTCTCTCTTAAAACCAGGCTACCTCGTGGTTTTGGCGTCTTTTCAGGCTTGCTACTTGTTGCTGAAGCACCTACCAAGGGGAGAAAACGCTGAGAGAAGAAAAGGAGCCACTTTTGTGATTTTAAGTATTTTTTTCTGATTTTTTATTAAGTTTTACTGCTTTGCCGCCTACTTTTTGGCATTTTCCAGCTTGCTAAAGTTTATATCTGTAACAGTAACAGTACTTGGAACACATCTAGAGCCCGTTTACTGCATTTCCTGTGTTGCACTTAATTTAAAATCTTTTTTTATCTAAAAACTGCATTTTACCTGATTTTGGCCTAGCACTCAAGTGTGAGGTCATTTATTGCACTATTGTGATTATTTTGCTGCTTGTGTATCTCTGCTACCTTTAAACTACAACAAAAAGAAAAAGAAAATCTTGCTTTTTTTCCCACTTTCTGAAAGTTAAGAAAGTTCAGTTACAGATTTGCTGTTCTGAACTGTTTGGAAGTTTCTAGAAGGCCAGTGCTTGCTTGGGCTAAAGGGAAGTCTCTGTGTTCACCAGTGGGAGTGGTTAACTGAACAGCCTGCCTGTCCCTGGAGGAGTGGCTACTACCTAGAAGCTGTAGTTTTATTGGCCATTTTTGGTCAATTCTAAACTCCTTGATCTGTCTCTCTTAAAACCCTACAACTCTCTTTTTGCGTGGTTTTGCGAACTGAGCAGCGTTGGGCAGCACCGCCTAAACAGGTTTAAACTATTCCAGGCTCCACAAAGAATGCTCTTCACTTTTTCCCTTAGAACTGTTCAATCTCTCAAAGTAATCACTCTATTCTCTTTCTAAAGCCCTGCACTTGCTCAGCTCTTATAAGGAAACACTAACTAACTAAAGCACTACACCCTCCTTGACTTCTCTCATAAGTATTAGACTCCCGATTGGTCCTTCCTGATCAAGTGAAAAATCAGTTCCCTTCCCTAATCTGATCAGTAAAAAAACAGTTCCCTGTACTAATCTGGTATGTCCAAGGGTCAGTTTCAAGATTACTCTCCAGTCCAGCTGTTGAATTTGGGAATTTTGAGGCAATGTTACAATTACCTTATATACACAGACAACCCTCTCCTCCTTCCAACAAACTCTAATACAAGTGAGAGATGCAGTTACACAGCCAAACTGGAGGCAGAACTCTCTCAACCCTCATAAAATCCTCCAAGGCCAGCTTCGAGAGAAAAAATTGCACAGGACACCAAAGACAATCATAAGGCTTTTTTCAGTTATGTTAGAAACCTGGGATGCAACTCCCAGACTTGTTCTGAGTTGATTCTAAATGACAAAAAATACACTGAACCCACAGACATTGCCAATATCCTGGCAGGCAGGTTCAGTGCAAACTTCTCCCAAAGAGCAAATATCTATCCCGGCAGAGGGCTGCCTCCCAAACATCTCAGATGCTCAGGTGAAGGCTGCCCTCTCCAAAGCAAAAAACACTGCTTCCATGGGACCAGATGGGGTCCCAGGTTGCGTCCTACATGAACTACAAGAGGAACTAATCCCTCAAATAAAACAGCTATACAATCTCAGCCTCACTACAGGATATGTGCCCACAGAATGGCGTACAGCAACAGTGGTCCCACTCCACAAAGGTGGAGCATCTACGGACCCTGGAAACTATCACCCCATAAGCCTGACTAGCTTAGTCTGCAAGGCTATGGAGAGGATCATCATGGTGCTCATAAACAAAGACATTGGGGACCTACAGACACTAGATCCTACCCAGTTCGGTTTTGTCAAGGGCAGATCCTGCCTTTTGAACCTGGTTGACTTCTTTGAAACAGTCACCAAAGCCATAGATGAAGGGAAGGTAGTCCACACAGCCTATCTGGACCTTGCAAAGGCATTTGACACAATACCCCACTCGGGCATCATAGATAAGCTATCCAGCTTAAATATAAACCCCTATGTCACAAGATGGGTTGCAAACTGGCTCAAAGACAGAACCCACAGAGTGAGAGTTGCTGGAGCCATGTCAGACTCAAAACCGGTCACAAGTGGCATCCCACAGGGTTCTGTCCTGGGACCACTCTTGTTCGGTATATACTTTTCCGAGATACAGGCAAACCTGGGAGGACTATGGCTCACCAAGTTCGCAGACGACTGCAAACTGGGCGCCATAATCAACTCTCCAGCTGACACAAACATCCTTCAAAAAGGTCTCACAGAGACAGATAACTGGTGCCAGCACCATGGTTTAAAGCTAAATGCCAAAAAATGTATAGTCATACCCTTTGACAAAAACAATGTGCCCACAAATTACCACATAGGCGGAAACCCATTAAGTACAGAGAAAGTTATTAGGGACCTGGGGACCCAAGTTGATAGCAATCTCTCCTTTGAAAACCACATTGCCAAAGTGGTTAGAAAGACCTTCTACATAGCCCACCTCATCACGAAGGGTTTCACATCTAGATCAAGAGAGGTAATCGTGCCCCTTTATTCATCCCTCATCAGGCCCATCATAGACTACAGTGCCCCTTTTGGGATGTACCTTACCCGACACCTGCAGCAATTAGAAAGACCCCAAAAGTATCTCACCAAGAGGATCAAGGGTCTCAAACAGATGCCATATACTGCTCGGTTAAAAAAACTCCAGCTCTACTCAGTTGCATACCGCCTACTTCGAGGCAATCTATGCCTGACATACAAAGCTATGTCAAATCCAGAATTAATGGACATGCTCCGCCTCAGTAAATCTAAATCCCTTAGAGCCACACGCTCGAGGGACTTGAACCTCAGCACAGAAATAAATAGAACTTGCTGGAGGGACAGGTTCATAACCCAGAGGCTCCCTTCGCTCTGGAATAGAATTCCAGTTCATGTGAGGCAGAGCACCTCACTGAATCTCTTCAAGAAGAATCTCGATAAGTGGATGGGGGATCGTAGGTTTTTCCCAGGGATTACTCCCGTGTCACTATTAGACAGAGGCACAGTAAACTAAACCTTAAAAAAGGGCACAGTATACTCAAATCAAGGGGTGGCATAAGCCATACAGAATCGGGCTAGGCTTATAATTGTCCCAGGGCAGATAGTCTAGTATGAACCTATGAACCTATGAACCCAAGACTGGCACAGTCAGTCAGGAGGAAAAGGTAACCACCCACCCCACAAATCCAGTCTCACACAGACCTATTGCATCTACTTACCCAGCACATAAACACACAAAAACATACTCGGAGGCTCTAAATAAAAATCTGCCTAAACAGCATAGATATCCAAGCAACAGCCACCCCTCAACAATACCCACGAATCACATATCTCACAAAATCAGTGTGCCTCACAGTCACAGCCCTTAAGGCCAAACAACACACCAAATACACTTGTTATAGGGGACTCTATTGTCTGGCACACTGACATCCCGCTCACCAGACTGAACAAGGAGAAGGTCACTGTAAGCTTCCTGTCTGGTGCCAGGATCCGCCAAATAATGCAAGCACTCAGGTCACTCCAAAGCAAGTACAAGTATGACTCTGTCATTGTCCATGCTGGTGTGAATGACCTGAGACGTACCTCCCTGGACTACATGAAAAGAGATATAGAGGAGCTCTATGACCATGTAGCCCAGGCTGGTATGATCCTGACCTTGAGTAGCAAGAATGATGCCACAGTATAAAGACAAAATGATCAGTTTCAACAATTGGCTAAAGTATTGGTGTCATTCAAAGGGGATCCAGTGTCTGTCAGCCTGGGATGACATGCTCGACAAGCCACGTTGCTTCGCTAGGGACAGCCTGCACCTGTCACCCTTAGGCTTTAGTATACTGGCCAAGGCTCTTGCCACCCCCATAGTGCCTTTTTTAGGCAAGGCTCAAAGGACAAACCCACCTCCATGGACAACCCAAGGATAGAAAAACTAAAGGTAATGCTACTCAATGCCAGAAGTCTAAACCTCAAGATGCACACACTCGAGGCTCTCCTCATTATGGAGAAAATCGATGTCTGTGCAGTAACAGAAACCTGGTTCAAGGCTCCTGGGAGCACCCCAGCACTACCAGGTTATAACTCATACCAGGCGTTTCGGCCCCAAAACTCGGACCGAAGCACAAAAGGAGGGGGAGTATCTATATTCATCAAAGATAGCTACACCTCTAGGTTAGTGGCACTGCACGAAGCATCGGAAACCATCCATGTGCAACTAACAGCAGGCAAAACTGCCTTACAGTTTGTAGCCTGCTACAGAACACCCTCCCTATTACAGGAACCCCACTTGGCATTCCTGAGAACATTGGAGAATATGAAGGCCTCTCTAAGCACTATGTTATTGGGTGACTTCAACTACCCAAACATTGACTGGGAAAACTACTCAAGCTCAAACACCCTCGCCCAACGGTTCCTTGAATTTATAAACTCTAACAGAATGGAACAACTGGTCACCACTCCCACAAGAGGGAATGACATATTAGACCTGGTCATCACCATCATGGGGACTCTATGTTCCACACCAGAGGTAAACCCCTCATTGGTAAGATCAGACAATGAACAAATTTCCCTAGACACCCATATCCCGTCCCCACCCCCAGCCAAGGAAATCACTGTAAAGAATTTCTCAAAAGCCAACTTTGCACTTCTCAAAACTGAGGTGGAATCCTTCAAAGCCCCTGGGCCAGAGGATAATACAGCCCAATCCGCAGAATCCTTTACAAATGCATTCTATTTGCACCTTCAGGAATGCATGGATCATGCTATCCCAAATAAAACCAAGACTCACTCCTCCAAAAACAGGAGACCGGTCTGGTGGACCCCAGCCATAAATAAGCTGTACAACAGAAGGAGGAAGCTACTACATGACAGAGCAAAATCCCAAAAAGGGAAGGCATCTCTGATCAGTATTAGCAAGAAACTTCGATCCCTCATCAAATCATCAAAGGCCAGTTTCGAAAGAAAAATTGCCCTAGACACTAAAGATAATCACAAGGCCTTCTTTAGTTATGTCAGGAACATGGGCGGAAACTCACAGATATGCTCTGAATTGTTGCATAACGGTACAAAATATACCGAACCTACAGACATAGCCAACATCCTGGCAGACAGATTCAGCGCAAACTTTTCCCCCCTTCCCCCCCAAAGGAGCAAATGCTTGTCCCAACTGAATGTAACCTCCCTGACATCACAGATGCACAGGTGAAAGCTGCCCTCTCCAAAGCAAAAAACACAGCATCTATGGGACTGGACGGTGTCCCAGGCTGTGTCTTACATGAGCTCCAAGAAGAACTGAACCCTCACATTAAGTCACTGTTCAAACTTAGCCTTACTACAGGATATGTACCCAAAGAATGGCGTACAGCTACAGTGGTCCAACTCCACAAAGGTGGTGCCACAACGGAGCCCGGAAACTATCGCCCCATAAGTCTGACTAGTCTGGTCTGTAAAGCTATGGAGCGTATTATCATGGAACTCATAAACAAAGACATTGGGAGCCTCCAGACACTGGACCCTACCCAATTCGGCTTTGTTAAGGGCAGATCTTGCCTCTTAAACCTAGTTGATTTCTTTGAAACAGTTACCAAAGCCATAGACGAGGGCAAGGTAGTCCACACAGCCTACCTGGACCTCGCAAAAGCCTTCGACACAATACCCCACTCGGGCATCATAAATAAGCTTACCAGCTTAAATATCAACCCCTATATCACAAGATGGGTTGCAAACTGGCTCAGAGATATTACCCACATGGTCAGAATTGCAGGTGCCATGTCCGAATCCAAACCAGTTACAAGTGGCATCCCACAGGGCTCAGTTCTGGGACCTGTCTTGTTCGGTATATACTTCTCTGACGTTCAGGCTAACACGGGGGGATTATGGCTGACAAAGTTCGCCGATAACTGCAAACTGGGGGCCATAATCGAATCTCCAGCTGACACAAGCATCATCCAAAAGGGTCTCACAGAGACGGATGCTTGCTGCCAGAGCCACGGCCTCAAGCTAAATGCTAAAAAGTGCATAGTCATCCCCTTTGGGAAAAACAAGGTGACCACAAATTACCACATAGGTGGTAATCCATTAAGTACTGAAGATGTTATTAGAGATTTGGGGACCAACGTAGATAATAATCTCTCCTTTGATAATCACGTTGCCAAAGTGGTTAGAAAGACCTTCTATATAGCCCACCTTATCACGAAAGGGTTCGCATCTAGATCAAGAGAGGTCATTGTGCCCCTCTACTCGTCACTCATCAGGCCCATAATTGAATACAATGCCCCTTTTGGGATGTACCTTACCTGATACCTGCAGCAACTGGAGAGACCCCAAACGTACCTCACCAAGAGGATCATGGGCTACAAACAGATATCCTATGCAGCTCGACTAAAGGAACTCCAGCTCTACTCAGTTGCTTACCGCCTACTCAGAGGCGATCTATGCCTGACGTACAAAGCCATGTCAAACCCAGAATTAATGGACATGCTCCACCTCAAAAAATCCAAGTCCCTTAGAGCTACACACTCCAGGGACCTAAACCTCAGCACAAAAATAAATAGGACATGCTGGAGGGACAGATTCATTTCCCAGAGGCTCCCCTCACTCTGGAATAGAATCCCAATTCATGTTAGACATAGCCCCTCGCTGACCCTCTTCAAGTGAAATTTGGACGCGTGGATGGGAAATCGCAAATTCACCCCTGGGATATCTCCTGTGTCCCTGCTAGACAGAGGCACAGTAAACTAATCTTAAAAGGGTACCTTCTGTGACCTACTTTACAGAGGCACAGTAGGCTAATCTAATAGGGAGGCGGAAGCCAAATACACTCTGGCTAGGCTTATAAATGCCCTAGGACAGATAGCCTAGTATCTACCTATGAACCTATGAACTATAAAGTCCTGTATGATCAGATTACGCACACCCTTGCTTCCACGCCAACACTTGCAATCCTCCACCTACCACCTATCTTACGTTGCAGAAGGGATGATGATTTTCATTTGCAAAATGACATTTGCAGAACACTCAAAGCCCCCTTGATTATATCTCAAAATTCATGTTAAGGATAAACAAACCCAGCTTAATGAATGCACTTGCAAAACACTTTAATAAACTGTAGCATGAAATGTACCTAAGCAGTAGCAATGAATATATAAACTACATACATCATGACAATACTATATCCGCGGTAGTGATGCTGCAGTAGCATTGATGCCTCACAGTAAGACGCTGTCCAGTTCGATTCTCAGCTAGAGCGTCTTCTGCGTGGATACATGCGTGAATGGGCATACCTTCGTTGAAGGTTGTGCATCAGGGCTGGTAACTCGGCACGTAAAAGTCAACTACCAATCATTAGCGGACCGGAGTTCCGCTGTGGCGACCCCTAACCGGGAAAAGCCGTAAGACACAACAACAACATCATGACAATACTACCTGCATTTCACTGTCACTACTTTGGATATGTTCTATCCCTGTCTTACACTCTGGTCTGTACCTGGCAAAGGTGCTTTGAAAAGTTAATAAAAACTATCACACTTGGTACTTTTACAAGAATGTGACATTTAAGACATCATGTCTTGGAGCAGTCATGATAAAAAAAAGCAAGATCTCACATCATTAACCACAAAAAACAACAAAGCATAAAAGCAGGCATACCACATCCCAACAACGAATATTTGTAGAACAAGAAAGCCTAATATCCTATTTTAAAATCCAAATAGTGCACTTTAACTGCAGGAACTCCATTATAAAGAAAATATACAAAGGCTGCAGTGATACTGGCATGAATGTGTTTAGTTTCCAGTTGTGGAAACACTACTGGAAAATAATGCCACTGTGAGTAAGGATTAACCAGGCAATACACAAATAACAATAATAACAATAATAAACATTATAACTCCATTTCAAATGACACCTGAATATACTACAAGTGGTATAGCTCAATCTTAACCCTGTGCACCTACTGCCAGAGCAAAAGAATGAGGGCATTACAAATTTGATGGATTCTTCTATGTTTATAGGTAGTTACCAGGCTTGCACTCCAGGGAGCCACTTAACAGCACAGTTCAAATTCCAAGGCCCTCTCTGATCCCTCAATGCCCACCTTATTTTCTAACACCTCTTTTTCAGAAAATAAGAAATGAAAATTTTCATAAATATTATTTACAACAGACACATAACATCAAATGCAGCATGATTACTACATTAAGTTTGCTAAAATCATTGCAGCACTTAAAATACCATTAAAACATCCTAACTGCCCTTTTCCAATATGTAAGCAACTGTACTGCACTGCTGGGTGGCAGAAAACAATACACAACATGAATTTTCCTTGAACACTTCTAAGTCTTGGCATTATGAAAACACACTAAACTAAAACTCAAAATGAAGTTCTATTGCAAAACAAAACTGGATATCTTTAATGACTTTTTGAGAAACACCTTTCATATAAATAACTAGCATGCCTGTACACTGCAACAAATAAATATCATGTACTGAATTCCTCAGTAATTACCAGTTTTGAGGGCAAAATAATGGGGAGCATGAATTCCCGAGTGGCCCCTTCATTTCCCGATTTTTTTTTATTTATTTATAAATTTAGAAGACTGACATCATCACAGATCTCCAGCATTTCTCTAAACGTGCAGGGTCATACATATCAGTTTTGTGCCAGGTCGGACTATGTGAGCGCATGTTTAACTCCTGCTTGGACTGATAGCAGGTGCGGGGCACCATGCAGGACAGAAATAGCAGCAAGCAGAGCAGAGCTGTTTTTCTTTTTCTATAATTTAATTTAACTTCACGTTCTTCAGCTTCTGCAGTGCAGAGTGACTCCGGGACTGGTCCGTCCAGCACCTGCTTCCCACCTGTGTCCTCCGTGCTCTCCCTCCCAGGATGAGAAAATTTAAATTATCTGGCAGTGGCTCGACTAGATAAGTAAACAAATAAAAAGAAAAAAAAAAACAATACATATGTAAGTATTTTGTATGCCATTGTCTTGCCCTTAATGAGTTATTAGAAGAAACTGTCTGCAGACCAGTAACGGTAATCTAATAGACTTTCAGGCATTAAATGGGAATGTTGTTAAATATCCTTGCTAAATTAAATTTCGCTTGAACTCTCACTCACTGCTCTTTATTGAGCACATTCGTTTGCACAGCCTGAGCTTTCCCCTTATTAAAAAAAATCCATGCTATGTGCTTACTTTCAAACTGGGACTCAGCAGTCAGGAAGCACTGGAATTGTCTAATTATGACCACAGCATTCCCTCATTTCCCAGTTCCAAGAAACAGTAGGAAAGGGTCATTTCAGTTCAACTGTCAAGAAAGAGTAAAAAAAAACCACAAACTGGCACCATGAAGCTTTTAAAAACGTTAACTTTTATTGTACACATGCAAGTGAACAATGAAAGTTAATATTTTTAAAAACTTTGTGGTGCCAGCTTGTATTTTTTTTTTAATCATTTTATTAAGTATCATTTAGCACATCTGGCTTTATCTTTGTGGTGGAATTTGGGTGTTTCTTTCAAGGAAAAAGTTGCAGGAACTCCTAGGAGGGAGGATTGATTCAGAGCTCCAGGACTCTGCATAACTGTGACTATATAATTTATCATTTGCTGCCTCTTTTGGATTAATGGTTAATTTTATGTAAGAAAGCTTTACACCACTGTTCCACCTCCCACACCATGCATTAGCAGCAGTACTACCAGCTTTCTCTACCCTTTTGCTGGTGGTTCCAGTCAGCCAGGACTGACTGTCTTTTCAGGACTGCTCTGGGCAAAGTTTTTAGCAGAGACTAAAAATGAGCGATCTGATAGAGGCTTTTGCTAAGATCCTGCAGCTGAAAGAAGAAAGGATACAAGAAATAGAGAAACATTTAACAGAGAAAGAAGAGGAGATCAAAGAGCTGAAGAGAAAGCTTCATAAGTGCCAACCAGTGCTGCCTAGGGCCTAAATTGTTCTACCCAGAAGAAGGCCACAGGTCATCTCAGCTGAACCTCAGGCATACCATTCCTTTCAAGATATAACTAGGCAGTCTTTTTGAAAATAATAATAAATCGGAGAGGTAGGACCACATTTACAGCACTTTGTAATTTTGCCCACAGTCCTCACAGTAGCGGCTGTTCCATTTATTTATGCTTTATTATTATTCTTGTTGTACACATCTATTTTGTGTTTATTAGCATGACTATTAATTTGCACCATAGGTTCATAGGTAGGTACTGGGCTATCTGCCCGAAGGCATATATTAGCCCAGCCACATTGTGTGGTATTCATCGCCCCTTTGATTAGTACCCTAGGCCCTTGATCTAGCAGCTAGTACCCTTGGCCCCTATCTAGTAGAGCTGTTGGTATGATCCCTGGTGTGAACTTTCTATTACCCATCCACTCGTCAAGGTTCCTCTTGAAGAGTGATAGTGAGGGGCTTTGTCTTATGTAGCTCGGGACCTTGTTCCATAGCACGGGAAGTCTTTGCAAAGGGAATCTATCCCTCCAGCATGTTTTATTCATTGTTGTGCTGAGGTTTATATCCCTAGAGCGTGTAGCTCGAGTGGATTTGGTTTTGCTAAGATGGAGCATGTTCAACAGCTCTGGGTTAGACATGGCTCTGTATGTTAGACAGAGATCGCCTCTGAGAAGGCAGTAGGCCACAGAGAAAAGCCTTAGTTTTTTCAATCATGCTGCATAGGGCAACTGTTTGAGGCCAGTAATCCTCTTAGTGAGGTACCTCCACAGTCTCTCCAGCTGCTGGAGATGCCTAGCCAGGTACATTCCAATTGGTGCATTGTACTCAATAATGGGTCTGATGAGGGAAGAGTAGAGGGGTACCACTACATCCTTAGATCTTGATGTGAACCCTTTCATGATCAGATGGGTCACATAGAAGGATGTTCTAACCATCTTGGCAACATGGTTATCAAAGGAAAGCTGACTATCTACTTGGGTCCCTAGAACCCTTATTACTACTTCATATTTCAGGGGGTTACCTCCTATGTGGTAGTTCATGGGTACTCTGTCTTTTCCAAAGGGGATTACTACACATTTTATAGCATTTAGCTTGTGACCATGGCTTTGACACCATGCATCAGTCTCATTAAGGCACTTCTGGAGGATATCCATGTTGGCCGGAGACTCTGTTATAGCACCCAGCTTGCAGTCGTCCACAAACTTGGTCAGTCACAGCCCTTCAGTGCTTGCCTGTACTTCTGAGAAGTATATGCCAAACGGGAGGGGCTCCAGGACAGAGCCCTGAGGCACACCGCTCGTTACTGGTCTGAATTTGGACTCTTACTTTGTGTGATCTGTCTGAGAGCCACTTTGTGATCCCATCTTGTGACGTAAGGGTTTATGCCCAGGTTGGTGAGTTTATCAATAATACCCGAATGGGGAATGGTGTCAAATGCTTTAGCAAGGTCAAGGTAAGCCCTGTGTATCTCCTTTCCCTTATCTATAACCTGAGTAACTGTCTCAAAGAAGTCCACCAGGTTCAGGAGGCATGATCTGCCCTTGACGAAGCCGAACTGTGTGGGGTCAAGTGTTTGGAGATTCCCAATCTCTCCATTTATGAGTTCCATAATGATTCGCTCCATTGCCTTACAGATCAGACTGGCCAGGCTTATTGGTCGGTAGTTCCCATGGTCGGTTGTGGGCCCATCCTTGTGCAGCAGAGCCACCGTTGCTGTGCACCATTCTATGGACACATATCCTGTTGAGAGGCTGAGACTGAACAGGGTATCCAGATGTGGGGTTAATTCATTTTGGAGTTTGCGTATGACACAGCCCGGGACACCATCTGGTCCCATGGAGGCAGTGTTTTTAGCTTTAGATAGAGCCTTATTAACCAACGTATCAGTAATAATTGGAGTTACACAATCCCCTGGAATAGTAATAGGCCCTGTAGGTGGTGAGGGGGCCATGCAATCCTGAAGATGTATATAAAGTGCCTTGGTATAGGATTCTGCATCCTGGATATCATTATCCTTCTGCAAGGGAATAGTGAAGCTTTCCACTTCTGACACAAGTAGTTTGAAGTTTGCTTTGGAAAGGTTTTTTACGATGATTTCTTTGACTGGGGGAGGTGGAGGGGTGAGGACGTCCAGGGTTATCAGTTTTTGGTCTGATCTGACCAGAGAGGGAGTGATAACGGGTGTGGTACAATGGGCGCCCATATTTGTGATGACTAAATCCAATATGCTGTCCCCTCTAGTGGGAGAACATACCAGTTGTTCAAGGACATTTGAATTTATAAATTCTATGAACCGCTGGGCATAGGAGTTAGGAATGGTAGTTCGCCCAGTCTATACCAGGGGAGTTGAAATCACCCAAAATTATGGTGTTGGGTAGGACCTTTATATTTTCCAATGCCTCAAGGAATGCTGAGTGAGCATCTTGGGACATGGTGGGTGATCTATAACAGGCTACGACATGAAATGTGGTTTTGCCTGCTGATAGTTGCGCATGGATGACCTCTGGGGCATCATGCTGAGCCACTAACCTGAAGATGTGGGTATCCTTGATGGATATGGATACACCTCCGCCCTTTGTACTGTGATCTGGTAACTGAGGCCGGAAGGTATGATATGAAATGTAATCTGGTAGTGCTGGGGTGCTCTCTGGAGCCTTGAACCAGGTTTCCGTCACTGCACAAACATTGATTTTCTCCATACTGAGGAGTGCCTCGAGTGCATGCATTTTGAGGTTGAAACTTCTGGCATTGAGTAGCATTACCCTTAGTTTTTGGTTACCTGTGCTGGTTATGGTGGTTGGTTTGTCCTTTGAGCCTTGCGTAAAAAAGGCACTATGGGGACGGCAAGAGCCTTGGCCAGTATTCGAAAGCCTAGGGGTGACAGGTGCAAACCATCTCTGGTGAAACAGCAAGGCTTGTCTATCATGTCATCCCAGGCAGACAGACACTGGATCCCCTTAGAATGACACCAGAAGCTTAGCCAATTGGTGAAATTGATCATTTTGTCTTTGTATTGTGGTATCATTCTAGGTGAAGGTAGTATGCTACTCAAGGTCAGGGTCATACCAGCTTGGGCTACATGATCAGAAAACTCCTCAGTGTCTCTTTTCATGTAGTCCAGGGAGGTACATCTTAGATCATTCACACCAACATGTACAATGACAGCGTCATACTTGTACATGTTCTGGAGTGACCTAAGTGCCTGTGTTATGTGGTGGATCCTAGCACCCAACAGGCAGCTGACAGTAATGTTCTCCTTGTTTAGCCTGGTGAGTGGAACATCTGTATGCCTTACTATAGTCTCTCCTATTACTAGCATGTTGGGTATGGTGTTTTGCCTTAGGGGCTATCGTGAGGCACACTGCTGAGGTGAATTATGTGTTTTCTGGCTTGTGTTTGGAGGTGCAGGTTGCTTGCTTGTCTGCTTTGGAGGGCACTGTTTCTTTTTCAGATTGGTACCTAGTGCCTCCGAATATGTTTTTGTGTATTTATGTGATGTTTTGCCAGTGCTTGTTTTGTAGATCCATGTGTGACTGGTGGTGTGATGCTAGTGTGTCTCTTCTCCTCTTGGCTGTCTGTTACAGTCATGGGTTGAGAGCGCTTAGCCTCCAGTCTGGCTGTGTATTTGCATCTCTCACAAGTGTTTGTGTCTAGAGGCAAGAGGAGAGGGTTGTCTGTATACATGAGGCAGTTGTGACATTGCCTCAGGATGCCCAATTCCACCAGATGAACTGGAGAGTACACCTGAAGCTGACCTCTTGACATGCTTGGCAAAGTAAATTTCACTTGTCTTGCGGGCAATCGAGGGTCTTATGCTGTATTATAATAGTGCTGTCTAGGAGATTTGGAAAATAATAGTGCTGCCTAGGAGATTTGGACAAGTGCTGATTTGGGTTATGCAAATGCTGCAATAAGAGCAGTTGATCTGAAGCACTTGAGTTGAGGCTTGCCTAGTTCTAAGGGAAAATTTGCAGCACAGATTTTGTGGAGCCAGGAATAGTATACCCCAGCTAACCGGTGCTGCCCGATGCTGCTCTGTGCGCAAGACCATGCAAAAAAGAGAGTTGCAGGGTTTTAAGAGAGAGAGATCAAGGAGTGATCTAAAAAAAATCTTGCAGGAGACAACAGGTGAATTCTGAGTTAAACTTGTATAAACAAGAATAGTGCAGATTTGGAAACATATTTGTAATGTATACACAAGTGCTTTAACTGTGCTGGGAACTGATGGACAGACGGTGAAAGTTGCATTTACTGGAAACACTTCCTGATCTCCCATCTATCCATTTAAAACTTGATCCCTGTGTTGGGCATTGCTGCTGGCCCTTTAAAAGTGGGCTAAACTGCAGCCGGCAGCCCTCATTGATTGCTGCTGTCATTGCTAGCTAGTCCTGACTCAGTCCATCCTGATTGTGGATCTGCACTGTTTGTTCCTTATTTTTAACCTTGCAAATTACACACTGTAGTACACCAACACCATGGCTTCATCTGCTGCCAAAATTGTCCATTTTTTAAGGGTGCACTGCGACTACAATGTGACGAGTCGAGTTTTGTTGTGATACAATCTTCTAGCATGTCATGCAATGTTTTTTTTTTTTTAATCATATTTTGTACTGAGATCTCACTTCCTGAACACAAATGCTTGTTCTTTGACAAACTTTCATTTATTTATTTTATTTTATTTAACATTTGTTTACCGGGAAAGTCTGACTTTGAACGAGTCAATTTTCATCAGAAGCCCAGGGAGAAACAATCCAGATGCATGTCTTTGTGACGTGGGAGGAAACCAGAGCACCCAAAGGAAACCCACATGAATGTGAGGACATGCAGACTCTACACACAAGGCACCCCAGCTGAGAATCAAACTGGAAAACCTCTTGCTGTGAGGTGACAATGCTAACTGCTACACCACTGCATCACCCAAATAATAGTTTCAGTGTACTTGCTTATATTATACATTTGCTGATTGCCTGATGTTTTGTGTGGATCAGCCAATGAGAGCTTTAGCATTGCTAAGGCTACTGGGACTATATTTACTGAATTTACTTAAATCCTTTTCACAAAACACCAGCATTTTTGATGGTGGCATAGTTCCAGATATCTACTAATAAACTATATATTTGAGAAAATGTGTGGTAGTGTAAGAGTGTGTTGATTCTGTTGATATAACATTTAGACTACCAAGGAAATTAAGTCAAGTCTGAGAGTGATACTGATGAACGACAGAGAATATATTTGCTTAGGTTAATAGTGCTTGGAGTACTGCATATGCAACTAGGTGGTAATATAAATAAAACAGTTTTACGCTGCTTATAGTTTGTGTTATTGTATTTTAGATTTACATACGTTCAAAATTTGAGACAAGTTCAAATATTAATATAAATAAAACACTTTTTCTGTTTATATTTTTGTGTTTAATATTTTGTCTGTTCTTCAATTTGCGTTTAAAAGTTGGTATCCCACTGGGGTTACTTAATTATGCATGCAAATTTTATGTTAACCAGCATACAGATGTTTGGCCAATTGCACCTATTTTTCATGGGCCTTTGTCCAGATTTTTGATAATGCCAGGTTGAGAGGTATGATATTATATATATATATATATATATATATATATATATATATATATATATATATATATATATTCATTCTGAAGAAAAGAAAATAGCCAAAGAACCATCATGCGTATAATTTGTTGATGTATTATTACATTCATGTGGTGTCAATACCTGACAAGGCAAATAAAAACAAAAGCATGGTATCTTCTCCTGGTTTTATAATATATGCCCATAATAGCAGGACCTGACAAGCAAAATAAAAATGCCTTACCTCTCAACCTTTTAGGATAAGATTCTGCACAAAACCCGATATAATTCAGGGACAAAGGCCCAAAAATAGGGATACATTTTAAATATTGCTCTTATAAACCTGGAAAGCTGCTAGAACAGTATTTTTGTGCATGTATTTTCTGAAGGATATGAAGTCTGAAACTCAAATGCCTGTCATTATCTAATGAATTTAATCTTCAGATGATTTGCCAGAAAACCAGAAATTTTACAAGCAACAAACCAAAAATCTAGACAAAGCTAATATAATTGGGGGACAAAGTCCAAAAAATATGAACACATTTTAAATAATGTAACAAATCAGAGACAAAGCCAGAAATAATTAGAGCAGGACAGAGAGACATTACAACCTACATTTTAAGACATTCACCTCTGCCCAATACAGGAAAGCTGCTGCAGCTCAGTCCACAGCAAAATTCAGGAACAGATAATCCAATCCAAAGGAAATGCAATCAGCAGCAGCACCGTCCAGCAAAAACAAATCTCAACCTTTTGGTTTGAGGCCTGCTGATCTCGGTCCCCAATTCTCTGAAGCACTGCAGAATAATGTTTGGCACTGTCTCCTTCAGTTACATGTCTCAAACCAGATTAATCCTTCCTGGCTTCATCTTCTTCCTTCCTCAAACTCGCACTGGTCGGTCCAAGGTAATCTTCCTGCACCCTGAAGGCCTTTTGGAAGGCATCGTACTTGCATGAAAACCATTACCAGTATGCAATTGATCATGTATTTAGGAGCTCTCGTGGCCTCTCATCTTCAGGAGCAGTTATTTGATTGGTTCGTATACTGTGATGGTGATTGGCTGCAATTGTGGTATACAAGCTGATCAAAAACTGTGCAGAACAGCAGAGCAGCTATTTGACTGGTTTGTATACTGTGATGCTGATTGACAGTAATTGCAATATAAGAACCAATCCACAGCCACGTAGCAGAGCCAAAGCTGTTGAATGCAGAACAGTGGGTTCTTTTATGGTTGAATGCAGAGCATTCTGCATTATCTGTAGCACTTGGCTGTTCACCCTTCCAAATTTGGGGTACATACCGACTTGCCACATAAAAATAATACATTGTTAGTGATGTTTTTACATTTTATGCATTTGTTAACTGGTTAAGCTCAATGAACACAAAATTCCATTTTCAGTATGCCCCAGGAGAACTATCTGGTCAAGTGACCTTCTCAGAGTCACACAGTAGGTAACTAGAGGTGAAAGGAATGAAATCCTGCATAACTCACTACAGGAAACAGCCCATTAATATCTCAGAGTTGTAATCCTCTGTGCTAAATGCCAGATAACAAATATATACAATTAAGTAAATGTATCAAAATAATGAAAACTAAAAAAAAACTGTGATAAAATGTATATTTCAGGCAAAGTGCAGATATTTTCTACAAGCATCCTTCTTGCTTCTGCAAATATTTATCAGCATTCTAGTAGTGACATTATCCATTTATCTCAATTCTGCCTGCAGAAATAGTTAAGAATGGAGAAGAAAAGAAATTTCACACATGGCTCACACAATGCACTTACACAAACTCCTGAAAAACAAATTATGTTCACCTAAATTAATCCTCTGGAAAGGAAATTCATTCTAATTAAAGGGAAAATGTAAAAGACTAAAAAAATAAAGCCAGTCAGTAAAACTGATCCAAATCTAAAAATCTACACTAAGATTAAACCCATAGCCAGCTTTAGGCAACAGTGAACCCTGCTGTCACTGGGGGCCCCCTGTTCCTGGGGGGGGGGGCCCTAACCACAGCAAGTTATCTTATCTTGATATTTTGTGGCGTGTTTGTCAAACCAACAAAAGCTAGTACAGAAATCTTGTATACTTAATAAACCAGATGGGTAATAATTTGCATCTCCTTTAAAATTCAAAGATATATCTGGTTATATTAACAGTTCTTTGTCAAGGAACAGGCTTCACAATTCCATTAAATATTTGACCATGGGGTGCAGTGCCCCAAACCCTGCTGGTGGACATGATCTCTTTTTAAACCTAACAACATTGCCAGCATTAAATACCTGCAAACCCCATGGCTGCAGGGAGCCCTTTAATCATCCTTGACTGTGTGGGGGCCTCACAAATGTTACTGATGGTTGAGGAAATATGAGGATTAAAAATGTATTCATTTTCCAATTACACTCGTTACCCGAACATGGCTGTGATATGACCCTGTTAGGAGAAAGCTGATTCTGAACATGAGCAAGATAAGCACTAAAGATCAGCAGCCTAGAGTGACTGATCTCATTGCAAACCTTGGATTTTAAGTAGAGCTGATGCTGTCAGTCTTCAGGGAGTTTTGTAACTACGCACTGGCAGAAAACCCAGTACTATAATTCTCAATTAATTTGCTGAAGAATTCAGAATAGTGCCAAAAAATAATAGCAGAATAAAGGCTCAAAATCAAGAACACACTTTAAATATTACTCTAATTCACTTAAAAAGTTAATACAATTAAAAAAATGTGGTGTCAACATGCATTTTTTGTACAATAAAAAGTATAAAACTCTGATGTTTGGATTTATTAATTGTCCTACCAACAAAAAAAAATTACAAAGGACAGAGCAAAACTATAAGTAAAATTAGGGAAGGTCTATCAAATCAGGGATAGTGACAAATGTGCATTACTCCTCAATGAAATATATAAAAGTGACTTACTCCGATGCTGTTTGATGACTGCTAAACAGCAGTCAGTGATCTGATGTGACAGTATCAGTGTTGAACAACATATTGTTATTTGTTGAAATAAGTTCAAAGCTAGTAATGTTATGGTGCGTGTATGTGTGTATATAAAAAATATCAGTGATTTTTAGCTGTGCACACACCCAGTAATGCTATGATACACATATTATTCTTCTGGGTATCAGTAAAAAAAAGCTAACAAGTAATTATATTTCAAAAGTAAGGCATAAAATATATCACAAAACATTCAGACACTTGGATCTTCGAGGATTCTGGTGGTCTCAACTCCCCAGATGGTATAAATTGATATAGGGGGCTCCCATAATCATGTCTGACTGTGTGGGGGCCCCACAAAATCTGCTGCTGGTTGGGGAAAAATGCAGAGAAAAAAATGTATTGATTTTCTGATTATGCTCTTTAACCTGAACAGGGCTGTGATAATAATCCTGTTAGGACACAGCTAATAATGGCCACTGCTCCCAACTACATCCATTCTAAAACCACCCCTGCTTAGATGCGTCTGTACAGAAAAATGCTGTAGGTTGTGTGTGGGGGGAAGGGGGGGTCTGGGGATTCTGTGGTTATTACTTCTTTAAATTTCATCATAGTCAAACCTTAGAGGTGTGCACAGAAGGTCATTATAGCTTATGTCTGGCCTGAAGACAATATGATCATTGCTTGTTTTACTTTTCTAACAGACCTCAGAGGTGTACAAAGAAGGCTGCTACAGCTTCTGTAGGGACAAATTAGTACAATACATTACTGTATTATTTTTTCACTTTCCTCACAATCATACATCAGGCACACATACTGGTGGCCGCCTTTGGGGACTATGGGTGAGGAGTTAGGAGGCATGTTATGTATGTATATGTTAGCAGTCATTTCAAATAGATGACTGTAGCAATTTGTACATCTGCTTCTATCCCAATCTAACACCAGTGAGAACTAGAAAGTGACGGTCTCTTTTTTTGTGGGGGGGGGGGGGGTCAGGCAGTATTCCGGAACAGACCGGTGTATCCTCACAACATTGGCTTGTTAGTTTATTGTGAGGTACTATTTTGTCAGCTTTGAACATTTAGTCTTTAGCACAACTTATTATCTTCCTTGAAAGACAAAAAATTAAGACCGAAATTATTTTCTTACTCCTGATTTTTGTTTAGCCCGCCATTGGATTAAAAGGTTGGGAAATGCTGCAATATGCATTTCGGAGCATCTATAACCCGATGGCTTCTTGGCCCCTGGCTTGAGTTATTTCCTAAATGGTTATTACTGAGCTGTCTTGGTTAGGAAAGGTGTGTGGATGCAAGAAAAACTAAAGCTGAACAGCAACACTGAATGTCTTTCTTTAATCATAATTTCTGTTTAAGCCATTATTGGATGAAAGGGTTGTGTAAAAAAGAAAAAAAACCTTAAAAATGCAAGTTAGATTGTCTTGAAAAAGCTGAAGAATAAGGCAAAATGTGAAGAAAGAAAAGAAAAGTAACATGCATGGTACAGGGATCCCAAGATGGGGGGTACAGAGGGGAGGTGTGGAGGGTGTGTATGTGTGGGGGGGGGTGCTGAAACAGTTGGTCTAGGGTGCCATTTCACCCAAGTCCAGACTATTACATAAGGTAGTTGTGATATATAACTGTTGCAACTAAATGCCAGTAACTGTAAATGTCCCTTTGTGAGCTGGGCCAACATAGTATTGTACGCAGGACTGTTGTAATGTAAGAGCATTGCAGCTACAGGTCAGTCTGTGCATACCACTCCTAAAAGTTTGCAGCACGAACTAAAAGGTTGCTTAGGAGGAGTGACAGGGTGATACTTATACGAGAAGTGCCTAGGGGGCCTCCAATTTGACATTTGCTGGGGACTCCCAAAATGCTATCACCAACCCTGACTAAACCATCTAAAATATAACTAAATCATAAAGTAACTTATCTGAACCCTCACTATGGTATTAAGTAAAATAAAAGATTACATGGCAGTGAAAAAATAAAAATTCCCTCAATATATTCATAAAACCTGTGGTGTCTACATAAAATTATATTCAATAGTAGGCTTACACAATAATGGCATCTCAATGAAACAAACGTGCAACCTAAATACAACAGAAAAAATAGCTCAATGGAATATATAGGTCTCTGGTCGCTGTGAAACATGAAATACTGTGTAGGGTAGACATAGGAAACTCAGTTTTATGACTTATGGCTTTGCAACTGATAGTGAATTCTATTCCCTAAACATAAAGTACAAGATATTTCATGCAACTCTCATTAGAACTGCAGATACTCTATCCACAGTATTCAATTAAGCCTATCCTAAGTGTACACCACTCTGAGTAAACAGACACATAACTCACACCTTCTTCCTCTTAAATTTGTTTTTTTCTACTGATATTCTTGCAGCTTTAAATATTGGCAGGGATTCATAAAGGTTACCACAAAGTGTAGACTACATATACACTTAGTGTGATCTTTCTGAGTGACTAGAAAGCACAAAAATGTGATAAGAATGTTCTTGAATACATTGTGCATGCTTTATTGATTCTGGCCCTATATCTAGTCCACTGTGCTTTAAAAATATTTAATACACTTTTCTTCTGATATTTATTTATTTGATTTTGCTCACACTGAAATATTACATAGTACTGTATGTCATTATGCAGGATGGCAAAGATCTGGTGAAAAGACCAGCAGTGCAGAATGTAGGGAATCAGGTCTTTCAGACATAGGTCTGGTTAGAAGCTTATGAAGGTCTTGTTCATTGGTACAGTACTAAAACATATCTGTACATTTTTGCAGATTTATTGCATGTGGTTACAAAACCATTAACAGCATCTTATATTTATTTTTGAGTTGACGTTGTGGGTATTGCCAGCTGTGCCAGGAGATGTGTGTGGCATATGCTAGCATGGCTGGCTGAAGTTTTGTAAATAGTCTTCTGTCATTTAACTGTCACACTGATTTGTACAGATACGTGTATTAAAAATATATTGTAAAAGTTGCTTTTGTTAAATATGTTGCAACAGAATCTTAACAGAGTTCTGAACGTGTATTGTGCCAGAGTCAGGTGACTAAATGTGATGTCATTTTATAACCATCTGAAGGATGGAAATCTGGCAGCAGCAGTTTGTTTTTCTTTTTCTTTGAAGTCTGATATAAAAGATCCATGTCCGTTATCACAGTTCAGTTGTTAGCTATTTTTGGTAGTGTGTAGTATATCATCTTGCCTTGTGGAAGTGAACATCTTAGCAGTACATCTTGCCTTGCGATATTAAGTGAGGTTACTAGGGACAGTTTCTCTTTATTCATTTAAGAAAAGTACAGTGAGATTAGTCTAGCATTATTTCTTTTTCTGAATCTGTGAAATTCTATCCAACTGTGTTATTTTTATATTGCCAGTGACTGAAGACTCTGTTGTTTAGGGTTACTAAATATTAAGTATTCTCCTTTTCTCTATTTTATTATACATTATTAAATATTTGTATACATTTTCACTGTGGCTGGTCTTTTAGAGAATACTTTTAACATCTTGAGAGTACTTGTGCTTATTTTAGTGTCACTGTGGCCATTCCAAAATGCCTTTCTGCTTCAGTCACACACTACCATTTTATCAGTATTAATTTGACACAGTATAATTGATAACCCTTTGTAAGAGCCTTAGAGTATCTGGCTAGTGGCAGCTATCTACCTTGTAGTCTGCAGAGAGGGGACACAGCTGGTGAATCTGTGTTAGTCTTTCCCAGGTGTGTGTGAACTCAGATATTCAAATATGTGTGTCAGATACTTGGAAATGGGACACAGTGCTCCAAGGTGAGTCTTGTATGGGATCTGGAGAAACAGAGTCCAGTCCCAGGTCTGCAGCAGGTTCCCTGTGTGCTCTTGAGTGAAATTGTGCTTGATGCAGAGAGCTGCATTTGAAATACTGTGTAAATCCATTCCTGTTTTTAATGACCGCCTCTCATCGGTGTTAGTGATGATGATTGGGGCTCCTTGATTACTGGCCCGGGTAATGAGGGACCATTACATTGAGCACACAATATTTATAGCATTGTATATTGTATACTGTACACTAAAGAGTCTAAAGCAGATGCTCATAGAAAAAAGAAGCAAAACATTGTTCTCCTTGACTTTTGGCAAATATCAACATATTTATGGACTTAAATGATCCCCGACACATTTCAAAAGTAAGTGTTCCAACATCTGTGTTCTAAATAGTGCAAACAAGGTAGTACACAATAGTTTTGTGTTTCATGTAAAGAATCTTAATTATGGAAACACTGGTAGTTACTTATCTGTCTATCTATCTACTTCTTTTAGTACATGTTACTTTTAACATGCAGTTGTTGTGTGACTGGTCCTTGAATGTGTTTCTTTCTCTTTTAGTCCATCTCTTCCTTTTTTCAGAGCTAATGGCTCTGTGTAATGTGAGAGATGTAAATTTACAGTACTAAGAAGGGGAGGAGGAGGAGGAGGAGAAAATGTTTTTTTTTTTTTTGCTGGATACTGTTTCAAAACAGCACTATTCTGGTGCTGGAATCTTCATAATATATAATGTACTCAAAAGGTCCCGAAGGAGCTCTCTTTAAAACTGATTTTGTTTAGTACATTTATTTCCTTCCTTTGGTCATAATGAGTGGTTGAAAAGGATGATTTGTATCTATAAACTATATCCAATGTTTTTTTATGAGAGAATGCCTATGAAAACAAGAAAAATGAGCTGGAAGTCTAGAGATTGTACTGATATAAATAAGAAAAGATGGGCTTTACCAGTTAACCTTTTGCTTTCAGGCAAAACTATGGAGACTACTTTAGAAATATCTGCAAAGGAACTGAATGAAAGCAGATCTATCTATAAACTGATTAAAATATACCCTGATAAAGTATTCCTAAATAAGAAGAGTGGATAAGCCTAGGAGTTGTCAGCACTGTTTGAAAATTTTGCTAGATCTTTTTCCAGATGCAGTAGATTTTATTGTTGAATGTGACCAAAGATTTAATATAACGTAAAAGACTAATAGGACTCTTCAAGATAAAGCAATGGCCTTTAAGTTGCTGGTCCATATTTGTCTGGGAATCTAGGAATACAAGTGAGTTCTAGTTGCAATTTTGACTACATTTCTTGCCTCTATAAAATGTGTTTTATGCATGCTTTTGGTGAGAAGGCAGAAGATATAACAGTAGTGAGAGAAATTCAAACACATGACTCTGCTTTCATTGATGACCAAAGAGGTACCCTAATATCTTCCACTGATCCATCTAAGGGAACCTTTATTTTTTTTTTTTTACAATCCTCAGGACCACTATGGCAGAAGATGTAAGTCTGCTATTTGCCAAAGCACAATCCACTGATCAAAAAGGACTGCCTACACAAAAGTAAATGATTGAATAAAGTTAGAAAAGGAAACTGTGTAGAGTGGAATGCTATACTGCTTTCAGTAAACTTTCTTAAAGATGCATATATTTTTATTTGTTAAGTCGTTGGGCTCTGCTGTCATTGATAATGCATGCACATGCACTGTGTATAATGAAAAAAGACTACATAGCTATACTGAATAAAGGAAGATAGTACCACAGAGAAAACATTTACCTCAGACAAGAGTGGATCACTGTCAGTTCTGTAATAGAAGCAATGCTGACAATGATTTTCTGTAAGAAAAAGCAGTCATCAGGTTGCAACTCATCCATATGTGGCCATGACATATAATGCCAACGACTTCACACTTGATCGTGAATAGGGAGGCTATGAGTACAGTATTCAAATTTGTGGAAGGAAGAGTTGTACCATCCACAGAGAATAATCACCACAATAAAAATGCTTAGACAAACTCCCACTTCAAAACAGAAATAGTTCTGATAAACATCTTCCTATTACTCAAAGGTGTGTCTGAAAAGAATTGAAGATGTGCTAGACTTAAAACAAAAGAAAAATGTTCCATTACCTAGTCAGACAAATTGAGTACTTCAAGAAATTACTACACTAATACACAATGGTAGCTGAATGGAACTTAAAAAAAATAATTCCATCAACTAAAATTCCATACACTAGTGTCTCAGCTTATGCCCTCAGGGTATGGGAAAGACACAAAAGATAGAGTTTTAAATCTATCATTGTTTTAATGTTTGTGAGTTACAAGCTTTAAGCCATATGACAGACTTTCTAAAAGCTTGCCAACCAACACAGATGGATCATATACTCTCTGTCTCCCAATCAGTTGTCTAGGCTACTCTTAAAAGCAAAGTGTCAGCCATCCTAATTCTGAATGGAAATGTGTTCTCTATTTTGCCCCACTGTACAGCAAAAAGAACAATTTATGGTCTTCATTTTGGCAGAATATAACCCATATAGTGGTCCTGGGGTTTTTGCTTTCCTTAGCTGGGCAGATAATTTCCCTTTGGGGAACAAAACTTCCATTTTTTTTTTTTTTAACTGAAGTTCCTAGTCTCAAAGAAAAAAAAAATGCTTGGAGACCAGTTCTATACCTTTCTTTCATAAAACTGTTTGTTCCCAAATTCAAGATGAGGTCACTTCACAACCTATTGCCTCTTCTTCCACTTTCAAGTTTTAGTAACACTAAACTTAAAAGTTGCTTATCATCACATTCCTCTTCATCCACGCTTCAGGCATTTCTTAAGTTTTCTGTGCCTAGATCACATTAGCAGTTTTCTTCCATACCCTTTGTGAACATAGTTGGTGCAGTGGATAGTCCAAAGTGTATAGCTCATTTGAAGGCTACAGGGTGTCCACATTTTTCCATATTTAGATGACTTGCTTATCTTTGCAGAGTCTTTTTCAAAATGTCAGGAACCTCCCTCTTGGGTGAGAGATCTCGTGCACAAGCTGGGATTCCAAGAGAACATTAAAAAGTCTTTCCTGACTCCCTCACACAGGATTGTGTTCCTGGCATGCTAACACACCTCAGTTCAAAGTGCTTTTTTCTTCCATAGGAAAAAAAATAGATCTTCAGTTAGATCTATTTTTTAAGTTTTTCCACTCAGATTTCAGTCACTGTGGAGGAATACCTCAAAAGTTTGGGTGTCATGGCATCTATGATTCTCATGATACCCCTGGCAAGTCTCCATGAGAAAGATATGGTGGTATCTGAAATCACTTTGGTCCCATCATTAACTCCCTTTATCTTTTCAGTTCCCAGTCCTGGGGTTTGTCAGAAAAGCAATAATTTGGCAGAGACAACAGATATCCTTAAATCAAGGTCTCCCCTTCTCCCTCCCTGCTCCAAAGCAGTCAGCCAACACTGGGGAGCAGTTTTAGGAGAGATAAACAAATAAAGGCATCAATAACGCAGGGTGGTATTCAAAGTCCCAGGCTGCACACATGTAAGGTGCATGTGAATGCAAATCACAGTGCTCCACAGATATGTAAATGTGAGGACATTAGGCGGGAAACACTGTTTTTTGAAGTTCTCAGGCCTGCAATGGAGCACCCAGTACAAGTTTGCAGAGCTAAATCTATTTAAACTGAGCTATGAATAATGGCAATAGGTATGAAATAGGTGCATTTCTGTATACATGCTGCACTTTTGCATATTCACAAATGCGTTCCTGTATTCTCATCTGTAAGCAATAAATGGATATTTGTGCTAGTATCACAATAATTTTCCTTGTGAGTTTGTGCTGATTATTGCTTTTTGCCACTGGCAAGCAGCATATCAAAACTTTATAGGATTTTACTTCACTTTGAAGGTGTTCTTATTTGGAAAAACCTGTTTTTGGCTTTTATGAGTTAGGAAATGCAAAATATATGAAAATCAGAAATACAGATTGAGTACAGACAAGGAGAAAATAAATGAAAGCCATTATGAATGTTGTAGTGGAGGGGGTTGGAGAGGAAGGATTATTTATTTTTTATTTTTTACAGGGATAACCCCTCCCCACTTCCTAAAAAAATATATGTAAGGGAATATTGGGAAAGAATAAGGAAAGATTGTGTTAGGTAAGGTTTAAGGGTGTTGATATTCATGAAAGTCAGAAAAAGGGCAGAGAACAGATGAGAAAAACATAAAAGTAAAACATTAAGAAGGTTTAGTGGAGGAAGTTGGAGAGGAAGGGTATTTTTTTTTGGCAGGGATAACCCCCTTTTTTAAAATATATGTAAATAAATATCGGGAAGGAAGGAGAACTGTATTAGGTAAGAGTTAAGGGTGCTATTCACACAAAAGACGGACAAAATATCCAGGAATACTATGTTGGACTTACAAATGGAAAGGGAGAAAGATGTACAAAAGGTGGACAGACACAGAGTGGATGATGGTCAGACCTTCACAGTCACTTCCACACTAGTTGGGAGAGCTTCACAGTGTTTCCTACCCTGATTTTCCAGAGTGTGGAGTCAAGGGTCCAGTGGCGTAGTGGTCAGAGATGACCAAAACAGCAAATCTAGTATTTGGTGAAAGTGACTTTGCTATGGGCCTCACCACCTGTCCAGTGCAGCCTCCACGAGAAACCATATACTGCCCACAGTGGTGGTGCAAACCGTCCCCACTGAAGAGGGCTTCTGGGACAGGTAGAGGTGGTGATCTCTCTTCCCTTACCTGAGGCATCTGTCGTTGAGGTGATCCAGGCTATACTGGATCAGTAAAAAGAGACAAAAAAGGAGACTAGAAAAGACTTGTAAGTATTTCATTGCAAATACTTTTACTTCAGAGGGAAAACAAGAACAGTTTTATATATATTTTTTTCCCCCTCATTTAAGGCATTGTATTTCATGACTTTACCATACTGTAACAGTCTTCATACTTTCTTAAATATTATGCTAGTCTAATTAATTTACAAACCTGTTTTTATAATATGTTGGCTTTATTAACATAAAGTTTCTAGAATATTTATAACTGTTGTATTTGTTTGATACTGTTTGTTTTGTATTGGAGCTTTTCTCCCTGGGACTCTGTGGGGAAAAAAGAGCTTTGCTCCCCAATGGGATAATCCTGGTAAATAAAATACAAAATAAATAAATAAACCCATTACTTGTATACTAACACTAATGAAATATATAATAATTAATCATCATAGCAATATCACCTGATATGTATTTAGTGGTATATTTGCACATTTGATACGTTTGTGATTCTGGGTTGCCCCTATACTGACCGAAGAACTATATGCATTTCTGGAATACTTAACTGATGTCTTTATTTTTTGTACACTCAGTGACAAGTCGGCAGTGCTGGTCTGTAAGTAAAACTGTTTTGTTTGCTAAAATGAATTCTGGAAGATTTTTTTACATTTAATCGGAGACAATTATTCTTGCACCAGTTGTTAATGAGGTCTAAGTTGTGTTGGAGGAATTGTGAGTCAATTAAAAATCAAATAATTCCATCTAGTTTACAGTCATCTGTTGTGATACAAAAAGAGTATTTTATGTGACATTATGTTTATCATGCAGCCATAACCCCATATAACCCACGAATTCAGCCAGTTTTCGCAGTTGGTGAATGTAAAACTGAACTGCTATTTATATCAACAAAAATTGAAAAACATTTTTATTAATAGAATATACTGATGGATTTCTTTTTGTGGAATTTGGCTGCCACTGAATATAGGGAAAAAATAAGTGGGGTACTTACTTCTAGTTATTCCACAAACACTTGGATTATGTTGGTTTATGAAGACATTAAGTGAAGCTACAAGTCTGTCCAACACTGACGTTAGAATGCTGAAAGATGGAAAGGCAGTTGCACTGCAAGATTTTTTAATGTTATAATGACATCCAAAATAGGAATATGAAAACTGCTCTCTTTAACCATTCATTAAGTTTAATGCATTTAAAATGTTTTTATTTTTCATAACTGACAAATTGAATGAAAGCTACAGAAGTGGCTTGTGGGAAACTATTGTAACATACAAGAAAATAATGTAACAGTCATGCTTTAATGCAATGCAACCACCTGGGCTTAATGAGAACATCGTTATAGCTATTGTTTTAAAATTGAGAGCATCAAAATTGTGATTTTAAAGCATGATGATTTTAATATTTTTATTGCTGCTGTTTGGTCACATGATTGTAACAGCTGACATAATATCGTGATCATGGATTTAAGGTATTTAAGCAAGCGATGAATTAATTAGATTATGAAAATGTCTAACATTTTTAGAACACTTACATGCTAAGTATTTTATTTAAGTGTTTCTTAGATATAATTGTTGGAGTATATAACGCTAGGTGCCTGAGCAAATATGTATCATTTGGTCTGTAAATCTCATTCTCTAAGCCTACATTACAAGGTCTTTCATGTATCGCACCCCAGTCTACTATGTGGTACATATATTTCTATATGATCAGTCAGCTGTCAATTCCATACATAAGAATACTTTTCACATACATTGTCTGTGTCCTGGTGGTTTTTCCCAAAGATAAAAGTAAGCTGAAGGTGAAAAACATCCCATTTGTTTATGTAACTGCTATCACTGCAATCTTCCTGCTATTGTTGGGATATTACAAGTAAGGAATGCTGTTGGCTGCATCTAAGTGACTGATGTAAGTATTTGCACCACCTACCTGTCCAGGCCATGGATCAATTAGTCATGAACTGTTAGTATATGCTACATAGAGAAGGGAAAAGCCATGCTCATCAATAGCGTGCTTTACCACATTAGAGGTCAGTTTAGGGTATTTTTTATTATTCTAGGATGATTATATCATTAAGAAGTTAATTCCACCAATGAAATATTTTATCCCAAACTAAAAAGATGGTATAGAGGTATTGATGTTAAAATCCTAGTTTTTGCCACTTTAAAATACAAAAACGGTAAAAGCCACATTGTATTAGTACTTGCCATTGTGTTACAGGTACCTGATGCTGAGATAACTAAATACTCAGTATTAATGAGTTAACAAAATATATGCAAAAGAAAATGTATACAATGTTTAGTATTTTTTTCATTCATGTATTCATATTTGGATATCTGCCTCATGGAGAAAGAACTGGCACCTGCCTCAGCAAGCAATGGTATAAGGTAACGAAACATTGCTGGTGTTATCAGTTAAGCACAAATCACACCCACATGTGTGTGCACACACACACACACGCATGTATGCGCACTCTCTCACACACACACACATTTCACATACGTAGTACTATTAACAAATGTTAATGAAAATGAATGCAAGACATACGTATAGTAGAAAGGAGATTGTAAAACAATAGAATCTCTTTAAAGAAAGACGTCTACAGTTAGAAAAAAAGCTTTTAAGAAACCAGAATTAATTGACTTTCTTGCTGAGGTAATGCAATTTGTGGAGGATCCCAGACATTTAAATAAAAGTATAAATATCATACAGTTCTTTACCATTTCCCAATGATCTACTGCATGCTGTCATAGCTCTCAAATTTAATGCCCATTATACGTAATAAGATGGGGTATAAAATTCAGTCATCTTTTATAACTATTCACAATGTTTAATATATGTTCAGATGGTGATGCATAAATCATAGCCACATACTGAAACTGAATACAAGGCATATAATATGTGCACCTGGTTTTGTTTTAAATCGGGAAATTGAACTGAAGATTAACTGTTACACCAAAGCATAATGTAGGTATATAAAACAGAACTGCAAATGCACTGCAATTCATGCTACAAGGTAGTAAAAGTTGCAGGTGCTGTTCAGAATAGTTTCCTTTACAGTATGAGCATCAGTTGTGCCATATGGCTTAGGCATTACACTGACCTTACCTATTTGCTTTTATGGGCAATATTTTATATTATAGTGGCAACTTCAGTGGAATATATATCAGCTTAAAATCTGTGTACCTGGTTTGAGGAAATGATACATAATTTTCTATTCTATATTCACTTACAAGAAAGCGGATTAAGCGTTAGCTTCCTTCTCCCCTCTACATTACAATTTATATACACTTTCTCCATAGTTCAGAATACTTCATTCTGCCGTAAATTCTAAGAGTTATTGGCATTCCCCCTCATGTCATCTGGGTAATCTTTTTATTTGGCTCCCCCAGCCTTTTATATTCAAATTTACCTGCATTTCCATTCAGCTGTTGTCTTTCTGCTGTATTCATCATTTTGCCCATCAGTTCATTCACAACATCCAATGTTTTAATCCACCAGATATTTACCTGATTAGTCATCAGTTAATTGGACAAATCGATGTGGTCATAGTAAAGAAAAAATCTGAATTAGAACTTTGCCTTTATAGCACAGTAATCAGTTTTTGTAAAGCCTTCATAATAGGGTGAAGTTATACAAGTTCATATGTATGATACAATAAAAGAGTTTAAATGCATATAAAGAAAAATGACATGTGAAATGGCACAGTTCTTATCTGGTTGCCTTTGACTTGTCTAAGGTAATCAGTCTCATGAAGGGAAGGCTCACTTAACAGATGCTCTTCAGCTATACTGAGATACTTCACATTACATGATTAATTGCTAGAATACCTTCCCCTCAACAATTAGACTGACTACAACTAAATGCATTTCAAATTACAAATGTAGTTTGTAAAGCAGCTGCATTAAATGTACACAGATACCTGGCATGAATCAACTGTACAGAACATTTCACAACTAGGGTTTCCAGGCCTGTCTTATTTGATTAGATGTTGGAGTGGTGAAAAGGCATAGCCAGAGCTGTGACTTCTAATTTCAGAATCATGTAACATTCAAGAGCAACAAACATACAAATGGAATACTGAGCATGCTTTAAAATTTAAGACATCTCTATAAAAAATACATGCAGAAACCAGTGCTCAGATTTCAATCATGAACATATCTGTCAACCTTCAAACATCAAAAATCTTGGCAAAGGCCCATGAAAAGTAAGTACAACTGCCCTAAAACTGGGACTCTGATTAACATAAAATTTGCATATAAAATTATGTAACCCCACCCACTGCAGTGGAATTGAGGGATACCAACGTGAAGATTGAAGGCACCAAATGACAATAAATAATGGCAGACATTTGAATTTCAGACTCCATATCCCTCTGAAAATACATAATACTGCAAAATCTGTAATTCTAGCAAGTATCTGAATTTACTGGAGCAATATTTTAATTCTGTCTGTCCCTATTTTTGGGCCTTTGTCCCACCATTATTTTTGGCTTTGTCCAGATTTCTTGGTCTGAGAGATTGAGAGGTATGTTAGTAAGCAATATCCCAATGAGAATGAAACACAAATGACAGAGAAGAGCAAGCAGCTTGAACTGACAGGGAAACGGTTGTTTTTTCCTAATGTGTGCAGCCAGTCAAGCGTTTTGAGTGGCCATCCCTAGTGCACCTGTATCCCAACTACAAACCACCCACAGCAGGGTTCATATATGCACAGAGCAGGTCTATTCAAGAATCGAGCCACTGAAACCATATCATAAAAGAACAGCATACCTAACACTAAACTTAAGTCTTGATGAACTGTAAAGTCTGCACTTACTCCTAACAAACTGCAAACTTCTTGAACCTGCTTCCTTGCTCCTCCATTAATAACATCATTACTTATACATACCTATCCTTTCAGTCAGATACACCATGCATTGTTAGACACAACAACATACCGCTCCTCACCTATGCCTTGCCTGACAGGAAACAAGCACATTATAAACTACAATTTCATCCCACAATGTCAATAAGAAGCTTTGCCAACAGCTTTCAAAACACCAAATAAAAGGACAGCTCGTTTATTAAACTTAACGGCCAGGGAGTTCCCAGCAAGAGTCTTACCTGTTTGATGATTTGGACATTTTGGTTTGGTTTTGTTCCTTGTTACCTTTGCCTTTTCTCCCCTTCTCCCCTTCTCCCCTTCTCTTCTCTGACTGACATGCTGGCCTTTGCTGGCATCTAGTAATTAATTTGCCTGAGGCTGAAATACTGGATCTCCTCACAGGTGGCCTTCTTCTGTGCTTGTCTTAGTATAATACTTCTCATGCAGGAGCTCTCTCCCAAATGCTCTCACACGTACACACACGCGTACGTACACGTACACACACACACACACACACACACACACACACACACACACACACACACACACACACACACACACACACAGCCTGCAGCTACTTACTCCACAGGAGTTGACTTGAGAATCTGAGATTGACTCCTTTTCCCCTTCCCAATACCAGGAGAGATTTCAAAACTCCAAAGGTGAATTTAAAAAGTGCAAAAAATCAGTAATCGTACGTGAAAGCTGTCAGCCTAGCTAGATAGAATTTTGTAAATAATTTTATGTCCTTATAAATATTAATATGATCTACAGGCTTGTTTGACAAATATAGGAAAATAGTGTTATGTTCTGAGCTTACAGCTGTGTGCGATCTCAAGCTAGGAGACAGGATGTCTGCAGCTAGAAATTCTTTCTATTGTCCTACGAAAGAGATAATTACTAGGTTTCACATGTAAAGTGTATTTTATTGCTGTGGCTTCCTGGCAGGTGCAGGTTACAAAGAAATGTTAAATTTTAAGTTCTGTGAGCCTGGGAAACTTAAGTAAAAGTGTCAAGAATGATGTAATCTGAAATGACTCCACAGTAATGTGTATTCTCAATTTAAGGGCTATCAGAAACTAAGCATGCCATTTGGCATTTTTGTTCTGAAGCTGACAACAACTCACCAGCACTTTGTATTGCAAGTAAAGTTATTTAGACCATAGTTTCTCTTAGAGATAGATAGGAATATAGCCAGATTAGTCTAGCTGTTTTCCATATTTATGTCAGACTGTCTTACAATGTTGTTTTAAAGTATTTCCTGTGATTTCTGAACTCTCTAATGTCATTGTGTTGAGTTAAGTATTGTCTTGTGTTTTTATTATTATTAAATATATTTAAACCTTTTAACTGTGGCTCTTTTGTGTAGAGATAATTTAAGCTCTTAAGAGTACTTGCATGTATTTGGTGATACTGTATAGGCCACTACTAAATAGCCTTCAGGCCTCAGTCACACTTACCAATTGGATAACAGTAACATTGCAGTGTAGAATTGGACACCCTTTGGTAAGGGCCTTTATAGTAGCTGATAAGGGTGGTTGTTGGCAGGTGGTATGACTGTATAGTCTGGGCAGAAGGGGGTATAGCTGGAGAACCTGTGCCAGCCTTCGCCAGGTATGTCTGTATGTTTGCATAGAGATCAAATCTCAAAGTGTGTGAGTGTCAGCTACTTGGGCAAGGACACGAAGCACTGGTTAGACATAGAGGGTTCTGGAGGTTTTGGCTTGATCATTTGGCTGAGATCTGAACCCTATAGCTGTGCCAGTGGGAAGTCTTATTGGGGATCTGGAGAGAAAGGGAGAAATCATCTCCAGACTGACTGCAATCTCTGTGTGCTCTTAAGGGAAATTGTACTTGACTGTATGTGTACTTGTTATCCTCCCAATGTGGATGCCCCTCACTGCTTGTACTGGTGAGGACTGAGGCTCCTTGATTACTGGGCAAGTACATGGGCATCACATATTAATTGTTTGACAGTGGTGGGATATCCACATCAAGTATTAATTGGTTGATAGTGGTGAGTTAGCCACATCATATTAACTGGCTTGTAGCGGTGTGGAAAGTGAACTCCTGTAGCTCATGTACAGTGATAACTAAAGGTGTTTTTGTACTCTAACTCAACCATGCAGTGAACATTCAGAGTTCAGATCACAATTGTTTTATTTCTTTTGTTAGCTTAGTTAGTCAGGGAGAGCAGGCAAGCATGTCAGCAGAAGAGTATGGCAAGCTGACAAGGAGCAAGTTGGCTGAGATTTGCCAGGCTAAAGGACTGGTGCATGGAAACCTCACTAAAGCAGACATGATTGCAGCTTTAGTTACAGATGCATCCGAGACTAGCAACCAGGAGGATGATCAGACTGGCCGTGGAGATGTACAACACTCAGAGAATGGATAGCTCAACCTTTCTACAGAGAACTGAAAAATTTGTCTGGAGTTAAAGAGACTTGGGTTGGAGGCCAGGTGTTTGGAAATAGAAGCAGCAGTGAGACTAAAGCATCTAGAGAGCGAGGAAAATGAGAATCTGCAATGTTTGCAGGCCGAGGAGAATGAGAAACTGCTATGCCTGGAAGCTGAGGAGAAGGAGAGGGAGAGGCAATATGAAAAGGAGATGCTACCTCTTCACCAGAGTCATGGAGGTAATGGGGAAGGTAGTAACTGAACCCCAGAAGCAACAAATGTCAGTACATTTCTTCCACAGTTTACAGAGGGCGATAATTTTGATAGTTTCATTCATATGTTTGAGAGAGTATGTAAACAGTATGATGTTGGCCAAAGGCTCTGGGTATGGTTCCTGACCCCCTTACCCATGGTAAAGCTGTAAATGTTCTCTCCAAACTATCTGATGTTGACTTTTTAAACTATAATGTTGTAAAGAACTATTTGCTAGACTTTTTAAGCTAACACCTGAAGCTTATAGGGAAAGATTTTGTGAGCATAGATGCAAGGCAGATAAAAGTGTGTGTGAATATGTTGCGGAACTGAGCACTTATTTTCATAGGTGGGTGAGTGGATGTCAGGTCATCATTTCTGAAGGGCTGTCAGACCTTCTGGTGAGGGAACAAATCCTTAGCACTTTGCCTAAGGATATGAAGATTTGGTTAGCTGATAGATAATACTCTACTGCAGATGGGTTGGGGAAAAAGGGAGACCAATACCTAGCAAGCAGGGCATCCCAGCACAGGAAATTGACACCCAGTGCTGCTCATGGGTCTAAGGGAACCCATGGTGGGTAGCCCAGGCTGCCCCAACAGAATCTGCCAGTAGCAGGGGAAGCCACTAATCCAGGTACACATTGAGGACCTAGGGTTAAATGTTTCAAATGCAACCAGTGGTGCCATGTGGCATATAGATGTCCATGGAGGCAAGGCGGGGAACAAAAGGTGAGAGAGCCAGTAGGTGGGAATGACAAAATGCCAATAGTAGGTTGTCTTGAGACAACAGGTGTAAAACTACCATCCTGCAGATGTCCTGAGAGGGTAGGATTATGATAAGGCAGTACCATGTATTATTGCAGTTACATGCAGTCAGGCTTGGAAACAAGCATGTTGGTTTGGTAACCTGGGGGAGACCCAGTTAGACCAGATACTTGCAGCCAGGACTGGTGAGGTGGTTCCTTCAGGGAGGGAGCTACCCTGTGCCAGTGAGACTGAAGGTGAGCCACAGCTGCTTGTTGGTACTGATGTTCCATTGTTCAGAGTAACTGCAAAGGTAGAGGTGAGTAGTAGTACCCAGGCTGACAGTGAGGCACCGCTGTCAGAAGATACCACACTTCCTGTGGAAGGGGAGCTGGGAAGGGTTACAAAGAAAGATTTGAGACAGCCTCAGCTTTCATACCCTGCATTACAAGGCCTGAGGCAGGTAGCTAGTAAGGCATCTTATTCTCAAGGGAAGGGGGAATCTGCATACTGGGACAAAGGGTTACTGTATAGAGGATGGACCCCTGAGGAAGGGCTAGAGGGTGAGAGGATACAGCAGTTGGTAGTGCCTAGAGCCTACCATCTGGCACTTCTAGCCATAGCCCATAATATTCTCTTTGCAGGTCATATGGGCACAAAACATACCAAGAGACGTATTATGCAGAACTTCTAATAGCCTGGAATTTCTAGAGATGTAACAGGGTACTGCAGGACCTGTGAGCAATGTCAAAAGGTAGGCAATGCAGGACACAAGGTGAAAGCTCCTTTGATGCCTTTGCCTGTGATTGAGGAGCCATTTCAGAGGATAGCTATGGATTTTTTGGGGTCTCTGCGTACTCCAAGCTCCACAGGAAAAAGTATATCCTAGTGGTAGCAGATTATGCTACAAGATACCCTGAGACAGTAGCTTTGTCCTCCATTGAGGCAGAAAAGGTGGCAAATGCTTTGTTAGAGATTTTCTGCAGGGTAGGTTTTCCAAAAGAAATACTGACTGACAGAGGTGTCAATTTCATGTCAGACCTGCTGGCTTGTCTGTGGAAGTACTGTGGGGTGAAGCACCTAAAGACCACCCCCTATCATCCCCAGACTAATGGTCTTGTTGAGAGGTTAAACTCTACACTCAAGTCCATGCTATGGTCATTTGCAGACCAGTTTAAGAGGGAGTGGGACAAATATTTGCCCCATCTGTTTGCTTACAGAGAGGTTCGCCAGACATCACCCTTTGAATTGTTGTATGGGCATAGGGTGAGGGGGCCTCTAGACTTAATTTGTGATGAGTGGGAGGGTGAGTGTGGATCGCACAAAGAGTCTGTTGTGGCATATGTCCTAAACCTCAGGACAAGGCTCAGGGAACTCAAGGGCTTGGCCCAGGAGAACCAGGCAGATGCCCAACAGCAGAAAACGGTCTGGTATGACAGGAATTCTGGAGCTAGAGAGTATGCTGTAGGGCACCAGGTAATAGTTCTCATTTCTGTTGGACACAACAAGCTGCAGGCAGCTTGGGAGGAACCCAACAAGGTGGTAAGAAAGGTCAGTGATGTTAACTACATGGTGGAACTGCTAGGCAGGAGGCTGGAGCACAAATTGTACCATGTTAACATGATGAAATCTTACTATGATAGGGAGGCCCTTGTGCTGAGTATTTGCAGTGGATTGTAGGAGGAGTCTGAGGGAGATCTGGTGACTGATCTCAGTGAGGCTCGGACTGACATCTCAGTGAAAAGGGTAGCAATATCCCAGCAGCTACCTCCTACCCAGGTTCGAGAAATCTGAGCAGTGTTACAGGAGTTTGGGGATATGTTCACTGGGAAACCAGGGTGCACCCACCTGGTGCAGCACCAGGTGGATACAGGACCCCAAAGGCCTATTAGGCAGGCCCCTTATAGGATGCCTGAGAGAATCAAACAGACTCTGAGGGAGGAGATACAGGAAATGTTGGAGCTAGGGGTAATTCAGGAGTCTAACAGTCCCTGGGCCTCCCCAGTGGTGCTGGTGCCAAAGAAGGATGGCAGCCCCAGGTTCTGTGTGGACTACAGGAAATTAAATTGTCACACAGAGTCAAATGCTTACCTCATGCCTAGGATAGATGAAGCCCTGGAGCAGCTGGGTGGGGCTAAATATCTTACCACCATTGATCTTACCAAGGGTTACTGGCAGGTGCCCTTGACTACCAGGGCTAGAAAGAGATAAGCCTTTGTGACTCCTTTTGGCTTGTATGAGTTCACACGGATGCCCTTTGGGATGAAAAATGCCCCAGCGACTTTCCAGAGGCTGGTTGATCATATCCTAGCAGGGGCAGGAGATGTTGCCATTGCTTACCTAGATGATATTGCCATCTACAGCCATTCCTGGCAAGAGCATCTTCAGCATGTCAGGGAGGTGTTGGGCAGACTACAGAGGGCAGGGTTGACCATTAAGCCCAGCAAATGTCAGGTGGGTATGGCAGAGGTCTCCTACCTGGGACATGGAGTGGAGAGTGGTAATATCAGGCCAGAAGCTGCCAAAGTGGAAGCCATTTAGGCATGCCTGTACCGGTTATAAAAAACAGGTGAGTCCATTTTTAGGAAGAGCAGGGTACTACAGAAAGCTTTTCCCCAGTTACAGTACCACAGCTGCTCCCCTCACAGACCTGACAAGGGAAAACAGGACAGCTAAGGTAGTGTAGACCACAGCATGTGATCAGACATTCCAGAAGCTTAAAGAACCTTTAGGAGGACCCCTTGTGTTAGCCAGTCCAGACTACAGCAAAGAATTTGTTGTGCAGGTGAATGCTTTGAACCATAGGATGGAGGGTGTACTTAGCCAGATTTCCTCAGGGGGAGAAGAGCACCCAGTGGTTTATCTCAGTCATAGGCTTCAACCAAGGGAGGAATGCTATGCAACTGTAGAAAAGGAACGCCTAGCTATAGTGTGGGCACTGCAGAAACTTCATCCTTATCTGTATGGAAGGAAATTCACTGTAGTTACAGATCACAATCCCCTAATATGGTTAAACAGAGCCAGCAAGCAAAATGCCAAGTTGCTAAGATGGAGCCTAGGTTTGCAAGCATATATGTCAGTGCAGCACCACAGTGGGATTAGCAATGCCAACACAGATGGGCTCTCAAGACAGGGAATGGGGTAAGGTATACCCCGACAGACCTAACACTCTCAAGCAATGTTTCTAAAGGGTCACTTGAAAAACTAGCTTGAGTTCTCCGGGGGGGGGGGGGGGATTGTGAAGGCTGCCAGCCTAGCCAGATAGCATTTTGAAAATAATTCTATGTCCTTGTAAATATTAATATGATCCACAGGCTTGTTTGACAAATGTAAGAAAACTGTGTTATGTTCTGAGTTTCACAAACATAACCATAGTGTACCCTGCTGGAAAAAAGCTGATAAGTAAAGGACTTTACGACTGTGTGTGATCTCAAGCTAGGAGACAGGATGTCTGCAGCTAGAAATTCTTTCTATTGTCCTAAGACAGAGATAATTACTAGGTTTCACAAGTAAAGTGTTTTTATTGCTGTGCCTTCCTGGCAAGTGCATATTACAAAGAAATGTTAAATATGAAGTTCTGTGAGCCTGGAAAACTTAAGCAGAAGTGTCAAGAATGATGTAATCTGAAATGACTCAGCAGTAGTGTGTATTATCAATTTAAGGGCTATCTTAGAAACTAAAAATGACATTTGGTAGTTTGTTCTGAAGCTGACAACAACTCACTAGCACTTTGCCTTGTAAGTAAAGTTATTTAGAACATATATTCACTTAGAGATAGATAGGAATATAGCCAGATTAGTCTAGCTGTTTTCTATATTTATGTCAGACTGTCCTACAATGTTGTTTTAAAGTATTTCCTGTGATTTCCGAACTCTCTGATGTCATTGTGTTAAGTTAATAAATATTGTCTTGTGTTTTATTTTTTATTAAATATATTTAAACCTTTTAAATTATGGCTGTTTTGTGTAGAAATCATTTAAGCTTGCATGTATTTGTTGATACTGTACAGGCCACTCCTAAATAGCCTTCAAGTCTCAGTCACACTTATCAATTTGATAACAGCAACATTGCACTGTAGAATTGGACACCCTTTGGTAAGGGCCTTTATAATAGCTGATAAGGGTGGTTGGTGGCAGGTGGTACACCGTATAGTTTGGGCAGAAGGGGGTGTAGCTGGATTAGCTGTGCCAGCCTTCTGCAGGAGTGTGTGTTTGCTTGCATATAAATCAAATCTCAAAGCGTGTGTGTGTCAGCTACTTGGGCAGGGACACAAAGCACTGGTTGGATAGAGAGGGTGCTGGAGGTTTTGGCTTGACCACTCGGCTGAGATCTGAACTCTATAGCTGTGCTAATGGGGAGTCTTCTTGGGGATCTGGAGAGAAAGGGAGAAACCGGCCCCAGACTGACTGTGATCTCTGTGTGCTCTTAAAGGGAATTGTACTTTGCTGTGTGTGTGTACTTGTTATCCTCCCAATGTGAATGCCCTTCATTGCTTCTAGTGGTGAGGATCAAGGCTCCTTGATTACTGGGCCAGGGCACAGGTGTCACATCATACAAAGAGAAATGCACATTAAATCATTTTATTTAAAACATGTATTACTGCAATACTACAAGCATTTTCAGACCCAGTACATATTTCAACCCATAGCAGCAACAATAATACTTGAATGCTTAAAAAACTACTCAAAGGAAATACATTTGCTGTGCTTTTTCTCTAAACAGTTACAACAACTGAGTTAAATTTTTATCATAGACTGAATTGCAACCAGAGATGTTTAAATCATGAATCGTAATAACTGTACTATATAAACTATGCAATGCTTAAACTGACACCCAAAATGACATAATATTTCGGCTGACATCTACTTAAAAATCAAAGAAAACATCAAGTTTACAATGATTTGGTTTGCAATTACAAACTTGAAGGTTGAGGATCATCTGATATTTAGTTAAAATTATATTTAGTTATATGTGGTTAATATATCCCTGCCTTCCACTCCATTCCCATGATCCCTCCTCGGTGATACATTATTAAATGAGTCTTAAGGTCTTAAGTTATCCTAATCAGTGACTTTAGCTATATCATCATCTTTGTCCTTGTCCTCCTTCTATTTTAAAGGGACTCGGCTCATGATTTCCCATTTTCCAGCTTCAAAAGGCTTTTAGAAGTTGACAGTCTGAGGAGAAGGAGCTGACCTGATCTTGTGCACAAACAGTGCACATTCACCTTCACTTTCCTTCACAGGTGTTTAGTTTACCAGTGATCATCAGGAAACCAAAGCAACCCAACAGACAGAAAGGCAAATTAAAACCTTTATATTATGTCAAATTAAAAAGAAGAAGAATCTGCATGTAACATAGGCTTCATAGTTCGGGAATCAGGATTTACACATATGGACATCTTTCCTGTAATTTAGTTTGTGCCATGTTAAGCAACTTCAAAAGCCCAGCTCATTTCAAGTCTGTCTTTACCATATTTGGAAATAACATGGCAGCTTAGCGCAAGCTATTTGGTTGCTATAGCAGCATATCACTGTCAATATATCATTAATTGCAAGCCTAGCATTTGAAAAGTAAAACACACTTTAATCACTGTAGTACAGCTACTACCAATAGTCGTTTTTGTCTACAGTCAAATTTCAGTTAATGTGCTGTGAAATTATAAAAACAGTATTGCAAAATAGTCTTGCTCTTTCTGTTACATCAGTGGCGACTGGTGACTTGGTAAACATTAAGGCATCCCAGCAAAATACATGTTAAAATGAAGCAGAGTCTGTAGACAGGAAACATTCTGAATATCTGAAATGAAGCCATCCAACTGTTTAAATTATCCAACTGTTTAACAAAGTTAAGACTCATCTTTTATTGACTTTTGTAATACACTTAATTTTCATGGCAATAATCCAGAAACAATGCATAAAAATCAGTAGAAAACGTGTGTAAAAGGATGGCATTTTGTGGTATGTGGATTGCCCTCTAAAATGCAACTTTCTTTCTCTATCTCCCTTCCAGTCCCTCCCCAGTCTCCAAGTCCAACAAGCAGTCACTTAAAAATGTAAATAGAAAAAAAAAATCTGGAATTGAAGGGGCCACTCGGAAATTCATGGCACCCTATTAACTTGCCCTCAAAACTAGTAAATACTGAGGAATTCAATACGGTTGAGAGGTATTATCATGAAACACTCTTTTGTGAGAACAAAATATTTGTTTTTGCGTACAAGTTTATCTCCTTTTTCCACTCAACCAAACCCTCTACCTAATGATACTGAGCTTAGTATACCACACAAGTTCAACTCTCACTTCAATAATGCTACTACATTAATAATAAAAAGAAGGCTACAGACTCACATTATCTATTCTCAACATATAGGCAGCAAAACCTCTACCTTCACTTTACTGCCAGTCCCAATTAAAACTATATGGAGACTCCCGAGTAAAATCTTTAACCTTACCAGCCAATCACTTTTTTGCAGAATATTTAATATTGTCATAGAGGATAATGCATTTCCTATGTCTAGCACTACAAATAGATCAATTTTCAGATCATTACTTTCCACAGTTTTGAAGAAAAAAAAAAATAACCTTCCACTGCAAAAAGGTTGCAAATCAACAGAATCAGCCAACGTCTGGACATTGGCTATTTTCTCACCCTTGTAAACAAAATCCTGAAAATATGTTTCCACTCCCAATTATTACATTTCCTACTTGACAAAAAAACATTATTTCAAACTGTTGCCCAATGTAAATGCATATTTATTCATTTTACTAATGAAAAGCAATAATGTGAGATATGTGTGTGAAGGAATGCCAAGTTGAATTTAAGATGGACCTATAGAAATAGGAGAGGATGTTTCATTTTTAGGTAACTCAACTGTTATTCCCATCAAGTTTAATTTCAGGGTAGCACTTTTACTCAAAAGTGTATTAAACAGGGTCTATATTAGATAATCAAAGCTTTAAGTAATCGAATACCTAAAGCTCGACACCTGAACAGCAAAAGCTGTAAACCGCAAATGGCCACTTCTGCGGAAAAGATTCACATTGGCTGGAAAAAAAAAATTTCAAACCCTAATTGAGTGGGGGGCTTTGCCCTCACACACCCCCCCCCCATCTGGGGGGCTGTGCCTCCTACACCCCCCAACTAAATATACCAACCCTGAAATTGCTCTACAGTAGAGAAAAGGGCAGATTCCCCGATAACAGTCAAGTACATGTTTTCCTATGAAAAAATCCATGGAAGTGGCCATTTGGGTTTATAGCTTTCATTGTTTAGTTGTTGAGCTTTAGGTATTTGACTATGCAAATCTTCGACTATATGATATAGACCCCATTAATATTGCTTCTTTATTGATTAAATATTTTTATATTTCCAAAATCCACCAAAAGCTATTCTTTGTTAATTAAATTCTTAATGGTTACACAGAACAGTCAACAATAAATTAAACTTTGACAAATCAACTTTGTGTCTTCTTATGAATATCACCATTATAATTTACTCAGATCTGACAAAGTGGTTGTTTATTTTAGCAATTAAAATTAGAGTGTTATTTTCTTTTCATTTTTTTTATTAAAGTTTCAACAAATTACAATAACTCTTTCTAATAAAATGACAGACTTTTAAAATAAAATAATCCTAAGAATCATAAATGGAAAGGCAAATAACTATGTGCAATATGTACAATCCATGTCTGAAAAGAAATGAAAGAAAAAGGTAATATAATTGCTTTCATTACAATCTCCTAAAATTAATTGTAAATAAAAATGTTTCTAAGGTTTAGTGAAATAAATAGTCCAGTCACAAAGAAGACCCATTTCTTTAAGAAGCAGTATCATATTCTGAATACGATAAAAATGTGTTAATTAATTTTGTTTAGTTCATGGATTCTTTATACAAGGCTTCAGGAACAATCGATTTCTCTTGATGGTGATCTATTTCTAAATTGCTTCTTGTAAAGAAGAAACATTCTTGAAATTGTGGTGGACAAGATTTCTTCCATCTTTTAGTTATATTTTCATAAGTGTTATTTTCTGTGACATGGTACAAATAAAAGTCTTTTAACATAGTAAAGAGTAGAGACATTAGAGATTCATTGTTTATCAAGATGTAGGGATTATCAGTAAGTGGTTGGAACATGAATAATTCTTTAAATAAGTCTAATTTTTTTAGGAATGTTGAAGTATTTTGCTTGGTGAGGTCAGTTTAAAAGCCATAATACTTCAATAAAAAGAATCAGTTTAGTTGAAATACCTTGATTATGTATGCGTGATTTGATTTTCCATTCTTCAAAGTGGAGTATTGTGCTGACTTTGTATTAAATAACCATCAATGCTTAATAGCTTGACTAGCCCTTAAAAGAGAGAATAAAATTGGTAAATTGTGTAAATTCAACTGTTTTTTTGTTTTGGATCTCTACAGTATTATTCACACTGATCATACTGAACACGGTCATTATTCAGAGAAAAACTTGATATAGCCTTATTTATGGATCTGAAGATACCAAAAGAAATATGTATTGATGAGTTATTGCAGAAGTAAAATCTCTCTTGGAATATGGCCACTTTGACCATGGATGATCTAGCATGTAGATTAAATTTAAATTCATTCCAGTTTTTAAGTATGACCTCATTTACCTGGTAACATAGTAATTGAGATCATTTAGTAAAAGGTATATACTTTATGCCAGAAGTGAGTAAACTATAATGGTGATAACTTTAAAAAGTGATTTTTCAAAGTTCAGTTTCTAATTGAATGCTCTACTGTAATCATTAAGAGTTTCTAATCAGCAAGGAATAACTTTTGGAGGATTTTGGAAATATAAGAGAGAAAGCTGGCTCTGCTCGACAGTAGCACAGGAAAATAATTTTCTTGGGTGGCAAAAGCCAGGGTACCTTTTTGGCTGGGCTTGTATAGGCCCCAGGGCCAATAGCCTAGTACCTACCTATGAACCTATAAAAGGATATAATTGGTAAAACAATGATATGAGTTCACTTGTTATGCATTGTTACGCCATTTAATATGGGGTCCTTTAAAAGTTTTAGAAAGAAAAGTTCCAAAGATAACAAATAGATACAGTGATTGATTCAGTGCCAACTTCACCCCCCCACACCACCTAAAGGGCCCATCTCAATACCGAAAGATTGCCAAATTCCGGTAATCACGGCCACATAGGTAAAAACTGCACTCTCCAAAGCTAAGAATACAGCATCCATGGGACCAGACGACATCCCAGGCCGTGTACTACATGAACTACAAAATGAACTGGCACCTCACCTAAGTTTCATGTTTAATCATGGCCTCACCCCAGGCTTCATGCCCACTGAGTGGCACACAGCTACAGTTATCCCACTCCACAAGGGGGGATCCACCTTGGATCCTGGGAACTACCGTCCCATCAGTCTGACAAGCCTGATCTGCAAGGCCATGGAACGTATTATCATGGAACTTATAAACAAGGACATTGGCAACCTTCAAACACTGGATCCCACCCAGTTTGGGTTTGTGAAGGGCCGATCGTGTCTCCTAAACCTGAATGACTTCTTCGAATCAGTCTCCAGAGCCATGGATGAGGGTAAAGCAGTCCACACAGCCTATATGGACCCGCCAAGGCCTTCAAGACCATCTCCCACTCTGGAATCATAGATAAGCTTACTAAGCTGGGCATAAATCCCTACGTCACTCAATGGATTGCCAACTGGCTTACTGACAGAACCCACACTGTAAAAGTAGCCGGCTCCAAATCCAGCTCCAAACAAGTGGAGTAGCTCAGGGTTCAGTCCTGGGACCGCTCTTGTTTGGCAACTACTTCTCTGAAGTACAGGCCCACACTAAGGGACTCTGGCTAACAAAATTCGCAGATGATTGCAAACTGGGAGCCATTATTGAATGCCCAAATGATGTGGCTATTCTACAAAAGGGCCTTACAGAAACACATGCTTGGTGTCAGAGCCATGGGCTCAAGCACAATGCCAAGAAGTGTATAGTTATCCCTTTTAGGAAAAAAACAAGTACCCATGAATTACCACATAGGTGGCAGTACACTAAACACCGAAAGTGTGATAAGAGACGTAGGAACACAGGTGGACAGTGGTCTCACCTTTGATAACCACATCGCCATGACAGTCAGGAAATCCTTCTATGTGACACACCTCATCACTAAAGGCTTTTCATCCAGAAAAAAGCAAGTCATTGTCCTACTTTACTCATCCGTCATTAGACCCATCATAAAGTACAATGCCCCATTTGGTATGTACCTCACAAGACATCTACAACAACTGGAAAGGCCACAGAAACACCTCACTAAAAGAATCACAGGCCTAAAGCAGATGCCCTATGCTGACAGATGAAAAAATCTCCAACTATACTCTGTCGCATATCATCTACTCAGAGGCAATCTCTGATTAACATACAAGGCCATGTCAAACCCGGAGCTGTTGGACATGCTACACTTAAAGAAATCCCAATCCATTAGAGCCACATGCTCCAGCAACCTAAACCTTGTCATCACAATGAACAAAACATGCTGGAGGGATAGGTTCCTGACCTAGAAACTCCCCATACTCTGGAATAGACTGCCCATACATGTCAAGCAGAGCGGCTCCTTGGCCCTCTTTCAAAAGGAACTTTGACGACTGGATGGGAGATAGGAAATGTAGGCTGGGGATCACGTCAGTCGCCCTGCTAGACAGGGGTCCAGAGAAGTAAATATTGTGGGAAGAAATAGCCATGGAATTGTTATGGCTAGGCTTGTATAGGCCCTAGGGCCCTATAGCCTAGTACCAACCTATGAACCTATAAGGTGAAGCCTTGCCTGCTACCTGTTGAATTCTTAATACGGGCGGATAACTTTCCATTTACAGTGAGACAGGTGGAAGCCAAGTTATATAGGATTTTTATGGCTTGATTAAAGCTTTCTGGGAATGCAATTCTTTCAGAGTTGCAAAGTAGAAAGGAACACATTCAATCAAAAGCACATGCAGATTTGTCAATGATGTTGTTGTTTCACAAAATTGTTTCCAACGTTATATTATTATCTTGGATTTTGCTAGACTGTATGCAGCCAGAGTGCAATTTTCATAAGATCTGACTCATTATGTAATTAAATCCTTTCACTAGAATAGTGCTGACTCACTATTTAATCAGATCCTTTTACTAGAATAGTGGACTATATTTTAATATCTAAATTCGCTAATACAATAGGGCAGTAGATTTTGATTAGGAAAGGGTTACAGTTAGATTTTACAACAGTTTAAATATTTATCAGTAATAACCTTTGATTAGGAAGGGATTACAGTTGGATTTCCCATCAGTTTAAATATTTATCAGTAATAACCTTTGATTGTACATAGAGAGGTGTATAATCTGAAAAAAACTAGGGATAGCTGATATTTGAAATTCTTCTAAAAAGAATAATTAAAGCTATATAGTCCAGTCGTCTTATGTTGTTTACATTATGAAATTTAATCTACTAGGGGTAATTAGCAAATTAACTGAGGAAGTGAGTGTTATCAAGCACATTCAAAGCAAAGTTAGCTAGAACATATTCAATATCATTCTCACCTGCATGTTGGGTTTTAGAGGCACATATTTCTTCATATGTATTATGGAAGGTGTAAAGCATGACTTGCATCTGTGTAAGATATAGATTGCCATCATTTTCAATTAATGATATAGTTGTTGAGCCATAACTTAATTTAAGCAGAATTGCTAGAATTTTTCAGAGAATAGGTGTCCATTGGGCATATTTGATGCCTCTTTTGGAAATGACTGGTCAGAAGTATGAAGTTATTTGACTTCATGCTGTGCATTTATTAAAAAGTCAAGTTGATCTTTATCAAAGCTGCACTGAAGTTCATTATAAAGTTGAGAGATATGAGTTTCCAGAAACTAATTGTTTTTCTGATTACCCTTCCTCAGATACATTGTTTTATTAAAAAGAATGCCTTGGATCTGAATGCAGCTCATCTTTTATTAAACTGAATACTGTTCTGAGATTCTACAAAATAGAACTTGATTAAGGAAATATTTTATAGGTTCATAGGTAAGTACAAAGCTAGCTGCTCTTGTTGATCATTTTAAGCCTAGCTTGTTTCCCATTTTGTGCTCTAAATAACATATCTTATTGGTTTGAGGTTGGCCTTACCTATCTTTTGGTCGATACTTATATATTACCCCAAATGAGAATAACTGTGATCATACCATAGATACTTTGAGGGGATCCATGCATGAGATAAAGCATCTGTCCATTAGCAGTACACGGGGTGATCCTGTGGCAAATTTTCTGTTTCACATCCATAGATCCAAGATGCTCTTGAATATAGACAGATATGAACTTTGTTTTATGTGGCTGGGGAGTCTATTCCAGAGTAATGATATCCTCTGTGAGATATGCCTGTTCCTCCAAAACATTCTTCAGTGTGTTTCTATTAAAGAAAAGTTGATTCAGTATGCAGCTTGGAGATGTTCTTTTTCTCAGTAAGAAAGTTATTTTATGATGGCAAAATTGGGGTGGGTGGGGGTGTGATGGCAAAGATCTTTACCAAACAGCCACAAGGTACAGGGTTTGACCCTCACCTTTGGAAAGGAAACTGGCTAGGCTTAAAATGTCTCACAAGGGCAACTGGCCTAGTACTCGACTATGAACCTATGACCCTACGAATGGGTCTGAGAGTGATCTCAGTTCAGAATTATTTGAAATGTTGAATTTACAAAGTGGCTTGGGAAGAAAAAGAAAGCTGTCCATGACCAGGATCTATATGAACAAGAGAAGAAGGTAAAATCGTTATCTGATCAGTGTGTGACCTGATATGGGTCAGAAAGAATATGAGCATTGATACAATCATGAAGTTCTTGTATGTTTCTCTCATTATAAAGTGCAAACACCCAATGCTTATCACAAAACGAAGCCAATGTTAAGTGCCAGTGGCCACAATGATGTCATCCTTTTTGAAAATAAATAAGAACAAAAAAAAAATTTTACAGACATTTGGTCTGTTTAGACATGGTACATAAATATAGGGTAATGGAGTGATGGACTTGTAGATTCAGTAGTAATGAACCTTCCTTCCATATCTTCCTTGGCTTGTACTATCTTGAAAGCAACATTTCTTTATTATAATTGTTATGCTACACCTTTTGTTCTGAAGACGAGGCTTTTTTTCAAATTCTTAGAAGCAAGCTTCTAGGTTATAATGACAGATTTTTAATGTCATTAATCCCTACTTGTAGGTCACACACTGATGTACATAACAGGACTAACTCTTTATCCCTGTTGCCACTATAAGACTGCTAAACTAGTAGAGGACAGCTGCATGTCCCCTGAAATGGAAACTCTAAGGCATATTTGATTTCTGTAGTTTTAGATATAAAACCTTTCATCATTTAAGATTAGGCTGTTTTCCCTCTCTGTGTGAACACTAACTTAAGAACCTTCCTGAAGGTTTACTGTGGAAACTGACTTTTGATTTTTTTTTTTCTCATCTGAAGAAAACTCAGTTTACATGCATATATACAAATATTTCAAGTAAAGGCATTAATGCCTGTCTAGCCTGCCAATATACCAAAACAGTTGTTCCCATAATAAGTGTTCAAGCTGTTCTTTAAAATATTGAAACTTGTGCTTCGTTTAATGTAATTTGGTAGTCTATTCCATGCATCAACTGCTCTCTCAGAGAACCAGTTAGTGCACTTGTCATTCCTATAGATTCTCCTCATAGGTTGTCTTATGATTCTCTACTTCTTTTTGATAACCCCAAATATATCCAGAGATAGTGGGCTCTAAATGCCTTACATACCTGAATAAAATCTCCTCTTAAATATCTGCAAGAGACAATATACAAGTTCAGATATTTTAGTCTTTCATGATAACTTAAATTTTGACACGCATGGTGCTCTTGGTATATTTGCATTCCTTTCTTATAAGGTTTCCATATTGTTATTCCATATTCAAGTTAATTAACAAACAATGACTTCATCATTTCTGATTTCCAAGATTTTACTATAGATTGTATAAAAAGATTTATAAACTCAAAGCTGGATTTACCCATATTTCCAGGTTCTTAAATAAATTGACAGTTTCAGTGAATGTGTGCTGTATTAAATATTTGCCTGTGTTTGCAGCCAGTTCTTCTTCTTAAATAGTATGCCTTAAACTAAAATCCAGGCAGCCTTTTGTTTCAAGGTTATTGATAGAGTAAGGGGGTCTGTGTGGTTTGATACAGTTACCTTGTCAGCCCAGGCTCTTGAGCACAGTTCTTAGTGTTCTCACATTCCCTTTGTGAAGTTACATAATTGAAAAATGTTAGTAAATATAGTTTTCCTCATTAAAATGGTATGCTTTAAGAGATCTATTTGTGTATTTTGGAGGTTCACTGTTTTTTTTTTTTCTCAATCGTATAATCAGATGCCATACATTGGTTTCAATTCAGCTTTAAACTCATTATTTTCCCAAATGTTTATTACATTTTATTTTATTTATTTTATTTGTTGACTGGGAAGATCTGGCTAGGTCCAGAAGATTCCTTTTCAACATTGGCCCAAGGAGAAAATATCCAGAAGAAGAAAATAGAAGAAACATAGCATAAAACAAAGTATACTACAAAGTTGAATACAATGTTATGGAATTAAAACTTATACAAAGGAATTATGGAAAAGACAAAACATTAGTGATACATAGCACACTAAGTTAAAAATCACAGTATCATTAAAACAGACTAAAAGTAACATATGTACATGTTGAACATCAGTGATAGGTCTTATATACATTATTTATATAACCACAACAAATGGTGAATGAACTATTGTTAAGAGGAGGAATAGAGAGATATTTGGAGAGGCAGTATCTGTCCAAAGGAGGTTTTAGCCCACAGATTTATTTTGATGATGTCTATTTTAATTATTTAGACAAACTGCTCAATTCTGAGGACAGCTGCAATCAGCATTTTCTTTTGGTTTATCTGTAGATTACTTTCCATTCGATGTGTACAATGTCAGGGTCTGTTTGGTTGACACCATCTGGACGACAGAAACAGAAGGTCAACATGTGCACAAGATCATTGATCCCTAGGAAGTAGACTATTCCCTTTCATTGGAGATTGTGCAATCTCAGAATTAGTATATGTGTAATAAGAAGGGGTGGGGGGAGACAGACTTTGTGAACAGTTAATGACTAGTTATAGACCTGTGTGTGTGTGTGTGTGTGTGTGTGTGTGTGTGTGTGTGTGTGTGTGTGTGTGTGTGTGTGTGTGTGTGTATAAATAAATATATATATATATATATATATATATATATATATATATATATATATATATATATATATATATATATATATATATATATATATATATATATATATATATACACACATTTTTTTTGCTTTTGTTTTTTTTATGTTCACCTGCTAATTCACAGTACACTGAGTATATTATCTTAGCTCAAGTCTTGGCAGAACCATTCACTGCAGGGTCGCAGAGTGGAGCAGCATGCAGCTGTAGCCATTCACACCAGCTTCACCTAAGCAGCTCAAGTTTTATTTGACCAGCTCAAAATTAACCACTTTCATTTTAATATATCAAAGCTTCATCAAAATTAAAACTCCTCAAAATCTTCACACTTAAAGAAGTGTGAGCTTAAAGAGATACTCTCTACACTAGGTCATGATAATATTTTGTTTATTTATTTTTATTTTATTTTACATTTGTTCACCGGGATAGTCCATCTGGATACATGTCCATTTTCAGCAGAGGTCTGGGAGAGAAAAGCTTCAAGGTAAAAAGAGTAATATAACATAAATCTTGATAAACAAAGTTTACAGGTTCTGTTCAGCTATGCATGTAATACAATCACACAAGGATTTAATTTACACAACGTTAAAAGGCCTAAAAAATGCCACACAGTTAAGTTACGAATGAATTAGAACACAAACATAGAAAGAGGACTACTCTGGCTTGGAACAAGGACATAGCCAGTGTGATTTAAAATATTGTTTGAGACTTTTCTTGAACTGACTTAAGATGGGCTCTAGAGTAATATCAGCAGGCAGTGAGTTTCAGGTTTTACCAACATATTTGGCAAACAGAGAGTCGCCAGCTGAATAATTGATTTTGACAGTTTGTACTAACAATCTGTTAGAGGAGCAAAGTGGTCTGAGGTTGCTGTAGGGATTGATAATATTTTTAAGTGCAGGTGTGCTTTCTGGCCGGTTAAGTACTTTATGTGCCACTAAAAGCTGATTATACTTCAATAGGCAATTTTAGCAGGTGGAGTTAGAAAGGTTTGATCTTATAGAGTGAGACAAGTTTTTTATTGATGATTTTGATAGTTAGATTGACATGCATATTGAATTTGAGGTTGTCTACAGTAACACCTAGAAGCTTTGTGTAGGTGTCTAGGGAGATTATGGCACCATTGTTAGATTTTATGGAGAAAAATGATACAGAGGACCTGTGAGTAGGGAAAAACAGTAGCAGCTTCGTTTTATTGGGATTTAAGATCAGGTGACGATCAGTTAGCCAATTTTCAACTTTATTAAGTGTTCTGGGATAATGTTTGTAGATCAGACTGGGAGGTAGCAGAGCAAATCAAGGTGAAGTCATCTGCATATTGAATGCATTTTGCATCTGGGATGATAGTGTAGAGGTCACTGATAAATATGGAAAACAACAGCGGTCCTAGTATAGAACTCAGGGGAACTCCCAAGGCATTGGGTAGGAGGTTAGACAGTTTGTTTTGCCATAGGATGGCCTGTTGTCTACTGCTCAAATAGGATTGGAACCAATGCAGAGCTTGAGTATCTAAGCACATAGTCTTTAGTGTGTGAATTAGTAGTATCATTGAATGAACAGTATCAGCTCTTGTTAACAGATACATATATTCAGTGTGCAGACACATTTCATTCATTCATTTATTCACTCATTCTTTAATAACCTTCTTAATCCTGTTCAGGATAATGGGGTGCCAGAGGCTATCCTGACTCTCAGTGGGTGCAAAATACAGAAAATAATCCTTGAAGAAGCATCTGTCCATCCCAAAATGCACATATATTCTTACAGAGATGTGGGAAGAAACTGTAGCACCTGTAAAAGTCATTCAAACACAGGGAAGACATGTAGATTCCACCAAAGATGGTACCTTAACAGAAAAATAAACTAGAAAACCAGCTGGTGTAAAGCACCAACACTAATCTCTGAACCTTTTTGAAAACTTTAAATATTGCATAAGTAACAATTCAAGACATAATAATAAACGTTACAGATAAGATTATTATATTCAGTTATTTAATATATTAATTACCCAAGTAGGTATGCTGGTTTAGAAGGAATTAAATGAGAAATAAATATTGAAAGAAAATAAGTGGTATACTGTAATATATAGCAATGTGCAAATGGCTAATATAAAGAGTTAGTCTCCAGTGGCAACACTTGATCTGCATAGTCTAATGTTAGTAACAGGATACTAGATATGGTTCTGCATTATTAGTAGCGGGTACAATTGTACAAAAGTTTTCCCTTAAGCTTACGTTTTACTGATATTTTGCATTGGGTAGTGGAGACAACCCTCTACACAGTAATTAATTTATACCAGTTGAAGAAAATTCCATGCAAGCAGAAAGTGAAGGCTCAAGATTTGTACATTCTGGAACTAGAAGACAGGAGGTAGGTCCTAAAATGGAAAAAAAAGTTATACCTCAAAATAAACAGCTGGGAGGTAAGGACTAAGTTTCAAATGAGGAATGGCAATAGTAAATATAATCCATTCACTAAATACAGAGAAAGATCATCAAAGCCTTGAAAGATATATTAATGTACTAATATTAACATATTACACTTGTGTAAATGTACTTCAGCATTATGTAATTATTTTTATATTGCACTGAATCTTGAGAATTTGCTATTCTATATATTTGTACTGCGTATGGAGATTTTCTCCCCAGGCCTCTGCTGAAAAAGGGTTTTGGCTCAGACTAACCCAGTCAACAAATGTCAACTAATAATAATATATAAGTCATCAAAACAGTGGTACTTACCTGCACCAGACTAGAGGCAGAGAGAAAAGCAGGGAATACTCATACAGAGAGTTTCTCACATTAGAATACATGTGAACACAATCATTCACTGCTTCAGTGGTGATGTGACCTGTAGTATTTACATGGATTGTGTGTTGAGCAGTGTTCAGTGCAGAATGCCTTATTATCAGAGTTCTTGTGAGGTCAATTAGACTGCTAAACATACGTCTCAAACTCTTAGCACAAGAAATCTGGACAAAGCCTGGCAAAAATTAGATGGGCAAAGGCCCAAAAATAGGGCTACATTTTAAATGTTGCTCTTATAAACTTAAAAAGCTATTAGAACAACAGGATTTGTGTTACCATGTATTTGCTGAAGAATATGAAGTCTGAAACTCAAATGCATGTCATTATTTAGTGACTTTAATCCTCTGTTCATGCCAGTGTTTTGCCAGAAAACGACAACTTTTATGAGGAGCAGGATAAAATGTGGACATTCTGTGAAAATCTGGACAGTTGACAGGTATCTGCTAAATGAATATACACACACTTGAGCATCCCTATATTTATACCGATGTTGGTAATCTGAGTTGCAGTATTATGGATTATGTGTGCATTAAAGGATATTCTGATTAATGAACTCCTAAATAATGCCATTTATGAAAACTACTAGTAAAATAATTAAAAATGCTATTTCCACTAGGGAGACTATTTTTCACAATCCTTTAACAAATAAATTCTAAGACTGCTATACCTTGGAAGGAGAGAAAATGATCCAGATGGCAGCATTAGAGCTGAAGTGCTGTGCCTGCTAGAAAACAATGAATTCTGAAACACACAGCTTAACTAAAGTGGACTTGAAGAATGTGAGCAGCTGTTTCACTGCTGGTAGTTGTGCCATTCATCATCTACTGCTACAAAGTGTCGGAGCGCTTCAATGAAACTGGAGTTCAAGACATTGAGTACAGCTAGTGCTGAGGTCTGGCAAACTCTGGGAGATGACCTTGGTTTGTGCTGGGTGTGCTTTTCATAACAGAGTTTATATTTTGGTATTTTGCTTTGTTGTGGTTGAATTTTTGGTTAGGACATGTGACCAGTACAGAATTACCTCTATGCATAGATGCAGCAAAAATTACCTAGCAGACTGGGTAAGTAGGATGTTGTCTTCTGCCTTCAGTATTCTGTTGCATTTCTAAATAATTAAGCATATTCTTTTAAAATTTCTATTCATTACAGAGGCAAAAATGAATCAACAAAACACCACATATGATAAGAAATGCAGTAAATACAGTGCATGATTACATTTGTCACCTATAGAAAATAGCATCTGCAGTTTACTCTTACAGTAAAATCTAAGCGAATCTTTCAGTATATTAATTTGTTGTGCAACAGCAGACAGATGGCAAAAGTTAACTCTACAAATCAGTTTGACAAAAACTATATCTAACGAGTTGTATCATACTAACAAACAGCAAACAGGGAGCATCTGTTTGCCATAGGTGGCATTTAAAACAAAACCATTTTACTCAACAGAGAAGCACCGTTTAAAAAGGCTTGGCAGAGGATATTAAAGTGAAATGCATCAAGCACTGAATGGGTTTATAGGAATTCAATAGACATGAGTATTATGTACATTTGTTTGAAGCTGTGAGATCACTGCACATACAGTCTCTGGCATAAAGGGCAGCAAGGCATCGCATTAATAGTTTAAGACACACCTGAAAGGCTGCCTGCCTCAGTTTAGAAAGCACACTGAGCTGAACAGGGCTGACAGTAGTAGAAATACTAGCATACCTTTCACTCCTGTAATGAGTTATTATATTCACTCCTGTCTATTCTCAGCTGGGAGTTGGATAGCAATGCCAACCAAGGTGAAACAAAGGGTATCGTGGAAGACATCACAGTATCAAAACTTGTGTTTTTAACTTGTTTTTTAGTACTGGTTTGATCCATTTCCTCAAGATATGCAATATATATGAAAATTGCAATTACTGCAAATTCAGAGAGGGGAGCTGCTCTTTATCAATATTTTACACTTTTGAATGGTTTGGAATCTTCGTAAAATATTTTTCACTATCTCCTTTCTAGAATTTACTAATTTCTCATTTACAACCATCAGTTTCTTGGCCTAGGATACTCACAAATCTTGTAATCAAAGGGCAGAAAAATTGTAGTTCCTGGGTCAGATGTCTGATATGCATTTCATATTATATGTATAACTGCTGTTATTTTCAGCCACAATGCATTATTTATCATTTACCAACTTCATATACTTTTTTCATGCCACTGAAAAAAACACAATGCAGATTAAATCACATTTGTTTACTTTGGGTCTATATTAGCTCACTGAAAGATATTTTCAGCAAACGTCTGTCGACACCTAGCAGTCGAAAATCACTTCCACGAATTCACTGTATTTTCCTGACTGATCTAAAGAATTACTATTCCCTGGTCACTTAATAGAGCAAGGAAGATGAAATAGGTGAGGGGTCCTTCTCTGTCAGGTTCCAAGAACAAAGTGCCATGAGACTTCAGTCTCACCTAGTATTAGTTTTAGCGATGGATTACAGAATGACATCACATACATCTGGTCATCTGACTTCTGGTTCTCATGCCAGCCCCCTTGGCTAGAAGTTGTCAGGATTTAACATATATATGTCAACAATACACACACACAGAGCCTCGCTAAGATCTGCTGCAGCTCCTGGCAGTCATAAAACTATTTCAAACCTCCACCCTTCCAGAGTAGCAATTAGTTCACCACAAAGACAATGCAGGAAGCTTTCTAGTGCAGACTTTTTATCTGTGGCTGCAATAAGAACTGTAAGATACAATCTTTATGGCCTAAGCCAGGAAATTTTATCTTATACTATTTTCAAAGTTTGAGATTAACCTCTTCTCTTCCAGTATCTTTTATTAAATCATATATATTTAAACAGTTACAATAATGCATGCATATTTCTTTTTCTGTCCAACAGGGCACACTGTTGGTATACTTTAACAAAAGCAGCTTTACAGATACATTTTTCAACACAAGCATCTGTACAAATCAGTTTGATATACAAAGGACATATAATTCTTTACAAAATTCCAGCTAGCTGTACTGGCATATGTTAAACATCTACTGCCCTACTTCTCCTGGCATAGCTGGCATTTTGATAACTAATCTGCTTGTGTGTTGCACCAATAAAGCACCTTTCTTTGTTTAGAAAAGATCTCACAAAAGTGCCATGCTGCTCAGACATTGTTCTGTAGTGTTTTATTGAAAAAGCACAAAAAGGTGGTGCACAATGTTTCAAAAATCATTTGCTGTGTATAGTAAAAACAGAAAAAGAATACATTTACAAATGTGGAATTAATTTCTTAGTTTGTGTAACTGTTGAATACTTTATATTATACAATGACTAGCCATTAACATTCTAAAATGAGCATGCTGATTGGCCAGCCCAACCAGTGTGCCAGCTGTATATACCAACGTAAAAAGGTCCGGTCGCCCAGACATTTTTCTTTTGGTATATTCTTTAATTTTTACTTTTTTTCAACAAAAATAAAAACAAAATATGTAGTCCAGACTCTGGACATACGGGAGAGACACCATGCAGAAAATACAAGGGAAATCAGGTATGTTGTTTAAAACTAAAGACACGTACCTGATTTCCCTTGTATTTCCTCCATTCTGTCTCTCTCCTAACCTAAAATTCCCGAACCTTTTTTTTTTTTTTTTAAATTAAAAAAGAAAAAAAAAAGAAAGGAAAAGCGGAGCAATGGAGATCTTCTTTTTTCTGTTGCTTACTTTCCTGAGCACTGATGTACTGGGTATGCATGGGAACACAAGTCCCATATGCATGAGCAGTACATGAACACAAGGAAGCAGTATACCACCAGCCATGGAAGAATAGAAATGCACCATTATACAAAGACATTAAGAATGTAAGTATTTTTTTTTATCTTTGTCATTGTATAATAGCAATAACTGACTCCGTGGTTGTGGTATATTGAAATTTACTGACGGCTGGCTTTATTTAATCGCTTGGGTTTCACCCTTGTGATTAAACCATGTCATCCTTGGGTAAATTTCAATATACCAAACCGACGTCATTGGTTATTGCTATATCATGTCATAAATTGTACTTACTGAACTTAGCAATCTTTAATTCCATTCAAGTAGTGCCAGAAGGGGGTAGAAATAAAGTATGGCAGAAATTAATCAAGTTATGCAGCTTCAGTTGCACTCAAACCATGCTTTCTAGCTAAGTTGTATTTGAAGCTCTGTAGAATAAAGGAAAATTACCATAATAATTTGAAAGTGCTGGTTAGTGATGATATGCAAGTGTCTGCCATTTGTTTAATTCTTATCACTAAGTAGCATTAAATCAGGGCTCAGTTTTTTTTTTCAAATTTTCTGTTCTCATGTTTTCAATTTTTATTCATAAGCTACTGCGAGATTTCTTTCATATTCTACTTATTTTGTTTGCAGATGACATGTTTTATATATATATATATATATATATATATATATATATATATATATATATTCATATAGGGTAAACTGTCCTAACTCCACTCTCAGAACAGACCTGAAACAGGATCCCTCTCAACTCTTTAATCAGTTACATAAAACAAAACAATGTTGATACAAGAAAAAAGAAAATCATTCATAGTTTCTGGAACATACTTTATAATAATTGAGAACCAAAAGAAACAACCCCATACTTCAGATATCAACAAGTATGATTTGATTAAAACCTCAACATCTGATGCCACGTCCAAACTACTAAACAAAAACAGTCAAATCTTAGTTTGGTCCAAAACAATTTTCTCACTTCCGATTCCCAATAGAAGGAATGGTGAGAGGTAAAGGAGTCCTCACTCAACTTGAATTTGTGAGTCCCAGTAGAGCAGCAATATCCAAAAATAATCACACTCTCTGCAATGTCATCACCCTTTCTCCAATAGGGGAGTGCCACTACTCTGCCTATTCGTCAGACACATACAGACCCTATAAATGACATCAGTAGCCACACAATTAATCAACTTTTCCAAGCAAGCTAACAAAATGAAACCCCTTCTTTATGGTGAGATCTCATTCTGCTTATATCCCATTTTTTACAGATTTTGCAATGTAAACTCCACTCAATAGGCCACATTTTTTTAATTCTGATACACCAGATTTTTCCAAGCCTTTCAAACAAAAGCCCAATCAATCTCCCCTTTAAAATTCTGAAATCAACTTAAAAATACCTTCCACCCATTCTTAGTGATAAACCACTGCTTATTTCTCTACAGACTTCAAATTGGCAAAGTATAACTGACCCACCCTTCTTGTGCTATGTCTACTTTCTGACCACTTAAAACTTTATGTAACGACATTGTAAAATTACACCTCCCATTTCTGCTCCCACTCTCGCTCCCCCTTCTAAACCACAAGTTGTATATATTGTAACTAATGTATGTGTCATGTTAAGTGAACTGGTTGTGGCTTATGTAATAGATTTTGTAAATCATTCTCACTGTCATTCCATCCTTCACTTTTTTTTTGCACTGCTAGGGATGAACCTGAAAATGATCCATGTGGAGTTGTGTACTATCATGATTAATAAATGAAAACAAGAAAAACAAATAAATACCATGAGGGAATAAGGAGCACAGACATGACTGAGTCGTACTTTCAACTTCTCTACTTTATTTTATTTTTCTCTCTGCTGCCTACTGACTGCCAAGTGTCTCTCCTGCTCAGTCCTCTTTCATCCCTTGGGTAACAGCCAGTCACAGAACATGCAACCATTGTGACAGCCAATCACAGAGCATGCAGCCATTGGGATTTTCTCTTTGCACGTCCCTAGCTCCTCTCATGGTGGCTGATATAGGCCCCTGCCTCATCATGGGGACATTCTCAACTGCATGAGCATAGTCCCACATATGTCGGTGAGAGCTAATAGCTCAGAATCACCAAGCTCATACCCCCCTCCTCCTTTTCTTATGCTACTGTGAATCTGTAAGACACTTGCACAGGAGCAACTGACCAACCTGAACCATCTCCTCTCCTAATGATGGGCACATTGCTGTAAGCGGCTCACTCCCATACTCCCTGCCTATCTGTTCTAGTGTGCAATTCACTATTCAGTCTCAGGTTATCTGTATCAAAGTCAGAATTTTATTTCTGTCTACAAAGAGCCAAGGATCATCTAATTAATTTAATTTCATTTAATTTGACTAGCCATGGAATAATTTGTCATAATTTGCTCAGCAGGTATAAAGTCCTTTTTAATTCTGCTATAGTCATATGATGATGGAATACTGTTTAGATAAGGTAATTAAACTCACAGTACAGAGGAGAGACTTATCTAGTCAAAACTGGAGCAACCAAAGGTTATGACTCTGTGGCGTACTGCTGTAGCTGACCTGTACATTACATGATATTTTCAGGAGGCCACATTGCTAAGACCTGTTGCATTAAGAATCACAGTAGGAGATGCTATTTGTGAAAGTCCTTCACAAGACCATCTACATGTTTTGGTCCTTGACAGGGAAAATATGGATGACAGACCATGCTTTTTTGCCAGAGATGGTCTGCACCTGTCATCTCTAGGCAAGGCTTTTGTCCTAAAACTTTGCCCACCTCCATACTGCCTTTTTTAGGCATTGACAACCTGATAAACCTTTCTACATAAAAAAGTAATCACAAGAAAATCTAAAGTCTAAACACGAAACAACTCACCGAAAGCTCTCCTCAGCCTGGAGAATGTAGACATCTGTGCAGTTAATGAGACATGCTTTAAAGCAATGGAGAGTACCTCAGCAGTACAGGGCTACAATGCTTTCCATACATTTAGACCAGCTACTGCACATGAAGGGACAAATGTGTAGGTGTCTCAATGTACATCAATAACAAACACACTTCAAGGCTAATCAAGCAGTATGATGCACTTGAGTTTCTCCATGTCCAAATTATCATAGAGAAAGTTATACAGCATATCATTGCAAGCTGTAGGTCTCCCTCTATGACCTAGGAAACCCATAACACATACTTAACACAGAGCAGAGCTGGAGCATGGTCAAATGGGGCCCTAGGCAGTGTAATGGATTGGGCCCCCCCCGGCAGCAGCCCTACTCTGGTAGCAACCACCCCACCCCCGCAGCCATTACAGTGTCCCATTACTTGGCTATTTCTTCACAGTTCCATAAACACTGTTCAAACCTATCATTGTGCTTACTACTTTATTACTTCTACAATGATTACAGATATTTGGATTTAATTTAAAACTTTTATTTCCAAATTTTATAGCACAAACGCAGATAGTCATTTGCTAAACAAAACAATACAGTCACACAATGAAAATAGATTTAGCATGAGCAACAGTAAACTTCAAAGCCCTTGAAACTCACATTCAATCAAACTGCATTGAAACCCACATTCAAAGAAAATTCCTCTGGCCAGTGGCAGATTAGGTTTATTTTTGGCCTGTTTTCAAACCATGGCCACTTCCATACATTTTTAGGGCCATGCATTCATATATGTGTTCTTTGATTCACCATCCTGGTTGTATTAAATTATATTCCTTGTATAATGCAGCACCACTTGTTAGAGAACATTTTAAATATCTAGTTTTGAACATTTTCCAGTAAGCAATGAAACAAAACATATGAACAGATAATGAAAAAACTACCCATTTTAGAATGTTTTAACCTTAAAAGGTCATTTGAACATCTGTCATTACAATCCACCAATAGCTGTCAATATGCAGTATCTCTGCAGAAGTAAAAGTCATTTGAATAATTCCACATTAAAGAGATCTGTAATTAATGAAGAGATTGCTGTTGGCAAACAACTTTCCATTTCAGTGTTATATCTACAAATCCATTGCCTGTTGCACTTCAAGAATAAATAGCCTATGTTGCATTTAGAAAAAAAGCTGGAAATATTGCAATAGGGAACGACTGGCAAACTGACAGCAGTTTTACAGTTACTAGGCATCTCATCCAAAAGTGGACACACTCAGAGTGCAGCATCCCATCCCCCCTTTAATCATCAAGGGCCTCTGGATGACCAAGTTTGTAGATGATTGCAAACTTGAGGTAGTCAAAGAATCCCCCAAAGACACAAATACCCTCCAAGGAGACCTGACATTGACCAACAAATGGTGCCAGAGCCACTGTATAAAACTGAATGCCAAGAAATGCATAACAGTAACCTTTGGGACAGCTACCCCTGTCAACTGCCACATTGATAATACACCTCCTAAGTGTAGACCCAATTGTCAGGGCTTTGGAAAGCAAGTAGACCATATTCTGGCCTTTGATCATCATGCATCTACAGTAGCAAGGAAGTTATTCTATATTGTGCAACTTATAAGTGAGGGTATGGCATCTTGGTTCAAGATGTTATTGTTCCTCTGTATTCTGCGCTCAGACTAGTCACTAAATACACCACCTTCAGCATGTACCTGACCAAGCTGATGCAACAATTGGAGCATCCATAGAGGTTCCTGACAAAAAAAGAATACCAGGCATAAACAACATGTCCTATGTGGTCCGCCTCAAACCCTATCTCTTTACTCAATCTCCTACAGACAGCTGAGAAGCGATCTAGGCCTGGCATACAAAGCACCTTCTAAATCTTACTCTTATGGACCTGTTGCATATATGTAAAACAAGTAGCATTAAATTCACCATCTTAAGACCTAAACATCATCTACAGCATAAATAGAACATGCTGGAAGGACAGGAATTCTCTGGAGCTCGCTTCCCATCCATGTGAGGCAGAGTTCTTCCCTAACCCAGTTCAAGAAAAATTTGGACCAGTGGATGGGAAAACAGAAATTTATCCTAGTCTGGAATCTATGTCTCTTTTAGACAAAGGCAGCCTATAAATGCTTGACCATCCATGCTCAAGCCTACATACAGCACTTAAAATAACCCAAAGTGTGAAAACTTGTCTGATACGTTTTTAAAAAGTTCTTGGATTAAAAAGGCCACCTGGGGTCTTTAACCTATTAATCACCTATGAACCACCTAAGTTATCTCTCTTTAATCAACATGCCTTTTGCATTTTGTATTTTGCATTTTAAGAATTTTTTTTTCTCAGAAAAAGATTCTCTCATACCAGCAGCACAGTTGTTTCTTACAGTAACTTATTTTGTACAGCAACAGTAAAGGTATATTTATAAGGACTAGATTTACTTTCTGAAAAAAATCACACAAACACCCCCCTGACACACACACATGCATGTATAAATATATCAAAATGTGCATCTAATACAAATTGATTCATGTTTCAGTTTTACAGTTTGAGCCAGAAGGAAATTAAAAGAAAAAGGTTTCTTCTCCTCATCTTATGATTTAATGCCAGACCTGACCAGGCTTGCAATAAATACAATTCTGCAACTCTTCTTATTTAAGCTCATCAAAGGATTTACTATACATTCCAGATGTTCAGGCAATAAAGAAAACTATTTTCTCATCACTGTCACTACCTTATTTCTTTGGTATGCATCCCAGTATGACAGGGAATAAAACACAGCGCTTTTCTTATCAGCAGATGTTGTTTCTGTACTTTGTCATCTCTCATGATAAAACATCCAACCTTTTCCTATTTCCAAATCCCGTATCTGAGTTTACCCAAGTTTAAAAGACATGTGTTTTTCTTTTTTGAATATTCAGTGATTGGCTGGTGCAGTAACAGGGAAAAAAAATCAATCCACATAACATTAAATATATCTTAGACATATTCCCACGTAAGGTAATTCTAAAGAGTAAAGAAAAAAAATATCTGTCCATCCAGTAGACTGATGTACATCAAGCCTGTATATTCATCCTTACGGAAGTAAAAAATAATAGCAGTGATTTTTTATGAATGGGGAACATGTTCGATAATAACACCGCTCTCCTCTTGCTTGGTAAGTGATGTCATTTAAACTAGCAGAGTGCCTCCAAAGCTATGATGTAACAGGGATAGAGATGATGCAATACTTCTCAGTCTCCATGCATATAGCAATGGATCCCTATTCATATGGGATTGCATGTGATACTACATGCGAAGCAAAAAAGAGAGAAACAGACATAAATAATAATAATAAAAATAATGGAGTATCAGTGGAAACTCTTTATTAAACCTGTTGTTTCTATATCTAGATAGCTTGTTAAAAGTAAGGGGATCGGCAGCTCTATGAGCGATTGGGGGCTACTGATGTTATTGTCCTACCGTTTTAGGGCTGCCTGTTGCTGATAATAGTACATAAACATTTGACATGAGACTGGCTAGGTCTGCTGGGATATACTCCTCCGAAGTTGACAAGAAGGGACAGAATATCTTACAAGCTTCAGCCTAGCCCAGTTTAGAGCAGAATGTTTCAGAATATAAACAGGTGCTTCAAAACAACAGACCCACTGCAAAGTGTAGAGTGAATTAATAACAGATTAGCCCCCTACCCAAGCCATGAAAGTGGCTAGCACTGTGTATTATTCCTTATAGCTTTAAGGCCCTCCTCCCTTTTTTTCCACTGGCACTGCCCTTTATTTCATACCCTTTTCATACCAGTGCCACTACCCATCCACCCCTTCTGTTTCTGTTATATAAGGTTTAGTAACAAACCATGGAACACTAATGCTCACACAACAACTACTCTGTCGCACAAGCTTGACACCTTCGAAATCAAGATTTTTTTTTTAGAAGCCAAGCTCCCTGCACCCACTTGATTTAGAACAGCAAGCGTAAGCAGGAAAACCACTGTGGAATTATCTCATTCAAGGAACTCACAGCAAATTAGTGTTTCTATAGATATTTGGATTTAGAGGTGACCTGATCTCCATCTGCAAAGGCATTTTAATCAGCATGTATTTAGTAGTCTGCATTTTGCCAGTCCTAAAACTTAGCAGACCTTAAAGCACCATCTAAAAGTTATTTGTTTGGTGAAGAGACTCCAAAAATTAAGTGGAGTATAAAATGTTATCTAAAAAGGTTTCAATAACTTTGTGCCAGCATTAAAAGAAGGACTATAACTGTTTTACAGCAGAATGGCAAAAATAGGGAATAAACCTCTAGATTAAATTAAACACGCAATATCCTTACATCATATGAAGAATCACCCACTTAAATATATGAGAAGTATGATTTTTTGGTTTGGCAGCTTTACAAAAGGATTTATTTCTTTCAATGTCTGGAGGAAAGAATGAACAGGCTATGCTTCCATTTCAGTTCCCTAGAGCAACACTTTCTACATTACTATAACTACACACACTAGATTGAAACATACAAGATCAATAATTTTATTCCTAAAAGTGACACATATGAAATTAACAGGAAGACTAATCAACACTGCTTATGGGGACAGGGAGGTGGAATCCAGCTTGCATCCAGCAGCCCTTGTGTGGGAGAATGCATCCCCACATTCCAGCTATTTCTTTCTTTGAAGTAGCATTGCTTCAGAGATGCATTCAGTACTTAAAATTGCTTGCACCCCTGCATAAACATAGATTAATGGAAATGTACTATTTCAGTTATTATTTTATAATGTGGTGCAGTATAGTCAGATGTTTCCTCTCTTAGAGTATATGTTACAACTTATTTTCAGTGCCATATGTTTTGCCATTTTTGCATCATACTATTGTGAGCCAGTCACTTTTGTGTCAGATAACTTCTTTTAAAGCCTGTTATAACTACTTCTTTCATTTAACTATAAATAACTTATAATAAAAATATGAGCAAGACAAACTAAAAGCAAAACTTATTTATTAAAACATGTCTCATGGTAATAAGTGTTTTCATCTGTCCTTGCAGACTTCATTAGAAGAAATATAGCCACCTCTATGGAAAAGGAGCAGTCAGTGAGTGGGACTAGCCAATGGGAACTCTCAATAAATTCACCAATCTGCTGCCACAAACAAGAACATATTTTCCAATGGGATTTGAGTGGTACTACTGAATAGGCCTACCTCAGGGGATACCAAAAGTTCAAGGGTGGTGGACAGAGGAATAAAAAACAGGATTAATTGTGTAGTGGTCTTTGAGTGAGGCTATAGTCCAGTGTTCTACCAGAGAGAGGAAAAGATTTTGGGTATTCCCCAAGTAAGATGGAACCTTTGAAATTTATCCCCTGAAGGACTGAGAATAAGCATGGCATAATGGGGTCTGGGGCTCTAGTAAAACATTATTTCTGCTATTGCAAAGACCGACGTGAGGTCCAAATTGTCCCCTTAAAGCACTACTGTTGTCCAGCTAATGAGGCTGTAATATGGGAGAGAGACCTTTATACAGGAGCAGAGTACTTATCTTGGTAACTACTTCACATTCAGTGAGCTTAAAATGTCTTGGAACAGCCAAAATAAGTGTAAGAGTGAGGAGGAGGGATGAGTGGAAAATGTTAGGACCAAAGAATGAGCCAAAACTAACGTACTGAAGCACCACATGAATTAGTCTGAAAAGGTCTGAAGGGGAAGCACGAGCCGTTGCCTAATAACCTTCACTGTTGGAGCAATTCAGTAAGAGAGTGCAGCAGGTCTGACTAAATGAGACTCAGGAAGGACTGCACAGTCACAGTTGCAGGCAGTGGTAATACCAACCCACAGAATACCAGATGTGTTGTAATACAGATCAGCTCAAGAAATATAAACCACAAAGAACCTCTCAGAGGCTCACACTTGTTGGAAGGTGTGAATCCAGGAGCTTATGAGCTGCTGTCTGAGCACTGCCAGGCCCACGTCTCTAATTTTGTGGGAGCTAATAGGTACTCATAATGATGGTGATAACAGGAACCCAATGAACCACAACATGTTTGACCAGTTGGATAAAATCTACTGAAAGCCTAGTCACTTGGTCTCTTGGAATTAAAGTAGCCAGTGGGAGGACAAGAATACAAACCATTAACAGCTGTGCAAGGTAGCATACCCTATAAAAGTTCGTCAACATTATGCCGCTGTGCTAGATGTGCAGATCTAGTTCCATGGAATTGCAGAAGACAGAACCAGCACTATGTGTGCGTTTTACAGCATAGATTATTTCAGATGCATAATTAGGGTGGAAAAAAGGGAGCACAAAGGTGTTAGGGGACATGATCAGTAATTGCCCATGGGGTGATACTGCAGTACCACTATTCAGAAATGAATGCTGATACTGTATTTGCTGTCATGGCTGAAGCACTCTGTGTGTGGTAGTCTAAGTGTAGCAATCCAATAGTTATAGCAGGCATGTATGCTTCTGTAGTTCTTGCTTTTTTTTTTTTTTTTAGAAAATAGGTGTGTGCGTCCCTCTTAAGGAGTCACACAACCATTTAAAAAACATCTGCCACTAAACCATACTTGGAAAATTAGATATATGCTAAACTAATTCTTTCAATCCCCTCTGAACATCGTCTAGCAGAATACCAAAAAAGAGAAAAAAATGATCAAGTGAGGGGGTGTGCAGCACTGTGAGACACTCAGAAGCAATGATACCACCAAGTAGGTCAATGAGACAAGTCAAAAAAACACTTAAAGAGGAAAGGAGCACGAGGCTAAGTTAAGTAACTTTGTTAAAAAGGGACTTGAGCAAAGCCACAGTGCAGGCTCAAGTGGTAAATGTAGCATCAGACAAGGGAAGAAGAGATAGGAGTCTAAGACACGACGTTAGTGAACGAGTGAGGAGGAAGGCATTTACAGTAACAAGGGAAGCAGATGTGTAGAAGAGTAAATGAGTGAGCGAATACATATAGTAAGCAGTAGACCAGCAAAGAAAGACACTAGAAGGAAAGAAGAGTAGGAGTAAACTGTTCAATGAAGCAAAAGAGATATTAGATGACAGGGAAGTATAGGAAAAGGAAAGCAGAGAAATTCAACCAAGAGGAGGTTAATATAATGCCAATAACGAACTGCAAGAAGAGAAAGTGAAACCAAAGGTTGGGTTGAGTATCTGAGTCACAAAGGTGCATAGAATGGGGAGAGGGGAGAGAGGAAAGAGGAACCAGTGGGAAGCAAAGAGTAATATGTTTGAAAGAAAGCAGGAACTGACATAATAAAAGAAATAAGATGGGAGAACAAGGTGACCATTTTGCTACAGGATCTAAACTGGGACACTTGAGGGCCACCCAGGAAGCCAGGTCTGCAATCCCATTCTCCCAGCCCCCACAGGAGTGGAGATAAGGCTGTCATGTCATCTTGCACTGGGGTCGACATTTTGGCCTCCAGTCTTTCACCCGGCACTGTGGTGATGTCACTCTGTGACTAGCACCACCAAGGAGGTATGAGGCTACATGCTAGGAGGCTCGAAGTGATGTACATTCCTCGGCACCTGGAGCCATGGGGGAGAAAGACTGATGTGTGTCACAAAAAGCACAGAAATGGGGGGAGCCAGGGACATCTCTTCTGTGAGTTTGAAATCCCTAGGTGCAAGGCAAAGGGGAAAACCAGTGTCACTGAAGTCTGGATGAGGGACTGTCTGAGGCCTTGTGGCCCAGCAGAGTTCCATGAAGCTGAGAAGATCCACTGAGAGGCTCCAAGAGCACACATAATACTGCATGATTTGGCAGCAGTCAGGAGATATGTAACCCTAGAAAAGAGCTCTCTCTTCTGGGTAGAAGTGGAAGCCCAGAGGGGGTCCATCCCAATGGAAGTCTAGTAGGGAGAGAGAGGTGGAAAGTGACTGGGACAGGACAGCTCCCACTTGGTTGAGGGGGTGCGGACTATGCCCCCTCTGGGACAGAAGTCTGGAAGGGGGTTATTTTTTTCTGCTTGTTTTTGGAGACAGAAGCAGCGGCTAACTTCCAGATGTTTAAGCAAAGAATGTGTCTGTGGCAAATGGGGAAAGGGGTTCAAGTTCAGCAACACACAGCAAATATATATCATGCTGTAAATTGTCAGGAAGTATCTGGAATGCATAGGAAGGTCTTAGCATTTAAATAGGATTTAGGAATATTAATGTGCAAAAAACTGGAGAGCAGTAGAAAGTTATAAGCTGGAATGTTAATGGGGTGATGACTTTAAAGCTATAATGGCTTTTGAACATCATATAGAAAGAGCAGGCAGGGTTGGTTGTGATGCAGGTGATGCATTTAAGTTTGGAAGAGGTGAATGGGAACCTGGTCCAAAGGGATTTAGGCTATTAATGTTATCAAATTACACTGGAGTTAGAAGAAGAGGGATAGTAATATTGTCTAGGCTTTCAATGAACTTAAGGGAGAAAGGAATTTTACAGAATAATGACAATGGTTTCACAGTTTGGACAAGTATCGACCAAATTAAATATTAATTTCTTCCATCAAGACAGAGGGACTCCAAAACAGCCATTTTGGTGTCCCTCTGTCTTGCTGGATTAATTGTTTGGTTTTCTTTACTGGGACTTCTTTACCAGAAAGGGTTGGTATTTGTGTTTGTTTTGCTTATTGATTTCTTCCCTTTTAAGAATGCTTAATTTTAGCAATAATGCATGAGTCAGTACCAGTACATGTGAAGGGAGGAATCTAAAATCTTGGTTTGAAATGAAACACTTACTAGTCAGAACTCCAGGGATGTTTAGATGTCACAATTGCAATTACTGTAGATACATCATGGAATCTAATAGATTCAACATCAATAAGGGTGAATACAAACTTAAACACAGATTCACATGTAATTCAAAACTGTTAGTATATTTAGCTCAATGTCAAAATTGTACTGCCCATTACGTTGGTAAAACTGAACGTAAATTCAAAGAAAGAATCTATGAACATCAGTATGCTATTAGGAAATGTAAGCTCACTAATGCATTGGCCAAACATGTTTCAGAATACCCAAACCAATTCAAATTTATAGGAATTGACCAGGTTTGCAATGACAGTAGAGGGGGTCCGTCTTCACTAAAATTATTAGTTTTGGAGCTTTATTGGCAAATCAGGTTAGAATCCTATCACCCCCCTGGTCTTAATGAAGCATGTTCTATAGGCTGTCTCCTCAGTATGTTAAGCCTTAAGAGATAGACTGTTTTATATAGCAGAAACACATTAATCAAAGTATTAACACATTCGAGTAGTCAAGTTTATTTCCTGTTGATTACACATTGCATGAATGCAAACATAAAAATGAGTTTTTAAACAAAATTTTTTTCATTTTTTATCATTGAAACTTTTTACTATTGTCCTTTTAATGTTTAATGAGTACTTAATTGGGTTATTAATCAATCATGTGACTTGTATAAAATGAGTTTGATTAGAATATGTCTTTATTCTGAAGAAGTTTGCCATTAGTAGCAGACGAAAAGCGCTTTAAAATAAATTCTGTTTGGATTACTTTTGCAGCACTGCATTCATTATTATTTTTCGATGCTGTTTGGTTTAACTCAAGCACTATTACCATGTTTCAACAGTTTGGAGAGTACTTCTTGGCTTGCTCAGTTTGTTTTTACACAGTCGGTGTTCAATTATTCTTTGGTATGGCGTCTGAGTCTCTATGTGAGCCAGCCAGTGACTTTCCAAATGCTACACCTGAACTTTTAAGGTTTGACAATTCAGAAGCAGGTACTTTTACTGCATCTGATAACCAGCCAGCTATCACCATTAGTTCCGATGAACGGAACACTAATAGTAAGTCGTTTGACTTACTTTTAAGTAAACTTGATGCAGTACTTTTTAGAACTGAGAAACTAGAAAGAGCTCATGGTATACTGTTAACCTTGCCTTCTGAAAATAACGCTGTTGGTAATGACAATTATGTGTTCAATGCTACCGCTTCTAAAACGGGTATGGATTCTGCCTTTCACAAACACGGCACAACCCAAGGAACACAATTAGAAATGAATGACGTTTCTAATAACATTTTGAGAACTGACACTAATGACAAAGTAGACTGTATCTACCATGATAAAACTAATTCGGGAGCTGAACAGCGACCCGTGCACATTACAAACAACAAGCCGACTCCTGATGCTTGCAACACGATGAACGAAGCAGAGTTAGGTTGCACCAGTAAACCTAGGCAGAGGAGAAGTCCAGCCGACGATGAACCACACTTTGTTTGGCAGAGGAGAATTCCAGCCGACGTGGAACCACAACAATTTACAGTACCTTCAACAACTGTAGACAATACCAACACATTTGTGGTGCGACATCCAAGGATAACTAATGCGAATCACACGGACACTTTTTTAGTTAACCAAGTAACTGCTAGCGACAAACAAGTGAACATTGACGTACAGTCTTCCACCAGCATGGCTACAACAGTAGGAGCAATTACTAACGAGCCTGCTTTGGTGAGTGTAAACAATAATAATGTACCTAATTTTTTAAACTGGATTAACATTAATCCATCATTTACTTATGGAAAAGAGACTAGCAATGCTCAGATTGACACTATTGATACTGATATTCAGAATAAATTGAAACAATTGGACAGTATTTTATTTAAAATCAAAAAATTGAAACTTGAAATAGTTTATTTTAATGAATGTGTAACAAGGAAAATTGTACCAAAAGGTTTAAGGCACTATCAATATCCTACAGGCCTTATTGCAAACTCTGAGTTTCATTTAGATTTGTGCAGTATGTATGATGGACATGGATTTGAAATGTTGAAACTTATGAGTAAACATTATGCAGTACAAATCGACCAACTTAATGAAGAAGCAACAGTATTGGATAAATTGATTAAAACTGACGCAATGTTTGACTGTTATAGATTTGAATACAGTAAACTGTTTAGTAACATAGATGAACATTTGGTCAAAATGCAAGCTGTGAAAGCAAAAAAACTGATAGGGACACTAAGGCATATAAGGAAGGGACAGCGTATCCCAAACCTGCACCTAGTCAGGTATGGAGGGGGAATGTTACTACACGTAACAATGGACACACACCTAATCTTACTAAAGATAATTTTGTCCCTTTTGACAAGCCCCGACCTAACCTAAATGAAGGTGAGAATGAGAATGAAGTTCAAAGTACGGAGAGAGTTGAGCCCCCCAATGAATTACGTAGAAGTGAGAGATTACAGAACAAGAATAACATGGATAGTCACCACAATAACAATGGTCAGGGCAATTTTTTAGGAGCAAGACCAAAAGTGCAACGCCAACGACAGAACCACTCTTACCCATCCAGGAACAACCGTTAACCCATAATTTGGGTTCACTTAACAATTTAGAACTTGTAGCTTGTATAGAGGAAGTAGAGTCAAATGTAGTAACAACACATCAAGAATCTAACATTATTACCAACTCCTTAGGAGATTTCAAAGTGTACAATTTTTCTAAAGTTGATATATCACCTGAAATGGCTGACTTAATGGCCAAGGGTTTCACATACGTCCCACATCACCATATGGACTTGGTTAAAGCCATTATTGATGTCAAAATTTTCACACGGAAACTCAACTTCAAGCTTATGATGGGAGGAGGAGCATACCTGCGAGATAACAACCGGTTATACATCCCTAGTACCTACAACCCTCCACTACATCCACTCTTAGCTATGTTTGAATTAATATGTGAGCTTGACATCAGGAGGCATATAAAGAATTGCACGAACATGATCCCACACACCAACAGTGAAGAAATTGAAAATATTCAGATTCTTCACATGAACAACTTACGATATGCAAACCAGATAAAGGAGGAGGGTCGTTTGACAACAGCGATTACATGGACCGTATGGCAACAATTCTAGACACTCCTGCTTATGTTGTGAGTTCAAAGAATGAAATAAATAATGCTTACAAAGTAATTAAAGACCACTTGGAAGAGATGTATATAGAAGGAAGGATAAACCAAGATCAGTACAACTATATGACCACACTACATCCCAGGATACCGTACTTATTTGGAATACCAAAAATTCACAAGAACATCAATGATCCTCCCATGCGTCCACTCATTGACAGTCGTGGATCACCTACCTACGCATGTGCTAAGGTAGTAGACCATATTCTAAGTAAATACATTCCTCTTGAGTCTCAGATCTGTAAAGATTCATGGTCCTTCCTTTCCAAAATTAATGAATTAAGTTTTGACCAGCATTACAACCTGCTCTCAATAGACGTGAAAGACCTTTACACCTGTATCCCCCAGGAAATAGCTATTGAATGGGTATGCGACAGGTTAAAAGCTAGAGGGGCTAAGAGTCATGACATCTCATTGGTAATAGAATTACTTGATTTAACACTACCTAGGAACTATTTCATGTTTGGTGACAATCACTACTTGCAGACAGTGGGCGTTGGGATGGGCTCACCTTACGGAGCCAGCGTGGCCAACTTGGTCATGGCCCAGTGGGAACATTTACACATTCTCAACAACCCCAATTTCTCTGACTTATTAATATTCTACACCCGATATTTGGATGACATTTTTGTCCTTTTTAATGGGACTGAAGCAGAAGCTACCACATTTATCGATTTCTTGAATGACTCTACTGATTTTCTAGTATTTACCTCTACTTTCAGCAGTAATGAAATAGCGTACCTTGACATTCTTCTATCTAAAGATAAGAACATGGCTTGTTACACATCTAAGATATACAGGAAACCGCTATATTCTACCACCTTTCTTCATTTTACAAGTTGCCACCCCTACAGACAGAAACGTGCAGTGGTGAAAGGGCAGCTTGTTAGAGCAGCTAGAATCAGTAGTAAAGAGGAAGACTTTATAGTTGAATGTAACACACTTAAAACTATGTTTTTAAGTAGAGGGTATCCCATTCATTTAGTTGATGAACTTATAGATGAGATCAACATGAAAAGGAACAGTAAGTTTTATGTACCACTACTTAAAGTTAGAGAAAAGGAGAATAAGGTGATTTGTATAATGACAGCTGAAGACCACGAACAAGTGGATGCCAGTAGGGTAGACTCGATTGACACTCCTAGATTCATCACTACGTTCTCAGTGGACAGCAATTTTTTGTGGTCCATCATCCTGAAGAATTGGCAGTTATTTGGTGTGGATTCCACAGTATCCACCAAATTAGGCACTATACCTTTAGTGACTTACAAAAAAGGGAGGAATCTAAAATCTTGGTTTGAAATTAAACACTTACTAGTCAGAACTCCAGGGATGTTTAGTTGTCACAATTGCAATTACTGTAGATACATCATGGAATCTAATAGATTCAACATCAATAAGGGTGAATACAAACTTAAACACAGATTCACATGCAATTCAAAACTGTTAGTATATTTAGCTCAATGTCAAAATTGTACTGCCCATTACGTTGGTAAAACTGAATGTAAATTCAAAGAAAGAATCTATGAACATCAGTATGCTATTAGGAAATGTAAGCTCACTAATGCATTGGCCAAACATGTTTCAGAATACCCAAACCACCAATTCAAATTTATAGGAATTGACCAGGTTTGCAATGACAGTAGAAGGGGTCTGTCTTCACTAAAATTATTAGTTTTGGAGCTTTATTGGCAAATCAGGTTAGAATCCTATCACCCCCCTGGTCTTAATGAAGCATGTTCTATAGGCTGTCTCCTCAGTATGTTAAGCCTTAAGAGATAGACTGTTTTATATAGCAGAAACACATTAATCAAAATATTAACACATTCGAGTAGTCAAGTTTATTTCCTGTTGATTACACATTGCATGAATGCAAACATAAAAATGAGTTTTTAAACAAAAATTTTTTCATTTTTTATCATTGAAACTTTTTACTATTGTCCTTTTAATGTTTAATGAGTACTTAACTGGGTTATTAATCAATCATGTGACTTGTATAAAATGAGTTTGATTAGAATATGTCTTTATTCTGAAGAAGTTTGCCATTAGTAGCGCTTTAAAATAAATTCTGTTTGGATTACTTTTGCAGTACTGCATTCATTATTATTTCTCGATGCTGTTTGGTTCAACTTAAACACTATTACCGTGTTTCAACAGTTTGGAGAGTACTTCTTGGCTTGCTCAGTTTGTTTTTACATGGAAGGGGGAGAGAGGCAGATTGTGGCAGAGCTGGCCAAGCTCCTGCCTGGGTGAGGGGGGTAAGGCAGAGCTCCCCAAAATGGAAGTCCTTAAGGGAGCAACTGGTGGACAGCAGTTGAGCCTGGAGAGCTCCTGCCTGGGTGAGTGGGGTCAGGCACACCCCCCCATAATGGAAGTCCTTAAGGGAGCAAATGGCTGATGGTAGCGAGGCCTGGAGAGCTCCTGCCTGTGTAAGTGGGGTCAGGCAGAGCTCATGATGGAAGTCTTTGAGGAAGCACCAGGGTGGATGACAGAGGGGCCTGGAGAGCTCCTGCTGGGGCGAAGGCATTCAACTTCACCCCATAACCAACAGTATCCTTGAAAATTTCAAAGTCCCCAAAGCTGCTCTGAATGGGAAAGCAGGGGGACTTTGAAGCCTTCATGAGAGTGCATCTGCCCCTTAACCACCAAGAGGACTTCCAGAGGGGCAGACGTGATTGGAGGGAAGCTCCCCTGAGAAGGTCTGAGGGCATAAACAATCCTGTACAGTTTGGCAGCCTGCAGGAGACATGAAGGCAGCAGAGTCCCTGACACATGGGGTGGGGTCACGGCCGGGGAGGATCTCTTGGCCAGGTCAAGAGAGAGAGATCTGTAGGGGTTGGCCCTGACAGAAATCAGTAAGGATGCAGACAGATGGATGCAGGGCCTGGAGAGCTCCTGCCTGGGTGAGTGGGGTCAGGCAGAGCCCCCCCATGATGGAAGTCCTTGAGGCAGTGAGTGATGGACAGCGGCAGGGCCTGGAAGGCTCCTGCTAGGCTGAAGGCATCTGACCTTACTCCATACCCAATGGCACCCCCGAAAAACCTGCAAAGGCCCCAGAGATGCTCAGGATTGGAAAGCAGGGGTACTGACCACCCCAGGATGCTAGGTCACCATTCAGACTGAGTGGTCTAAACTGGAACATTTCTGTGTCACAAAGTCATTGTTTGGGATTCTGGGACAGAGACTTCCAATCTGGGACAGCTGGTCACCCAGGGAGAACATTGGAGAGAAGAAGAGACCTTGGCAATGGCAACAATAAAATATCTTGTGAATGAGGAATGTGAGAAAATTATCCTGTGATCACAGAAGGGGCAATCACCCACACCTTGGAAGCTACAAACAATGTATATAGTTTTGGAGGGAATTTTCAAAGGGGAAAGACAAGGAGCATCTGACAGAAACAGAGGGCAAGAGGAAAAGAATAGGGTAGAAAAATGATACAAATCAAAACGGGGAAGATTTATCAGATAAAGTCACAACAAAGATGGAAACTGGTAGGAGAAGAGGAGAGAATGAGGACAGTAGGGCAGGGCATGAGAAGCAACATCACCGGGCACAAAGTGTTGTGGGGCATGATTAACAGATCCTGATTGCTCTTTAAGAAAATACTGGTTTTTAAAAGCCAGTATTGCATTTAGGATCAAACCTAAGTGCTATAGTGCTCTGTGTGTGGTCTAAACTGTAGCAACTGCTACATTGTAGCAAAGAGTTTGGTACCGTCTTTTTTTTTTTTTTTTTACTAAAACCTGAGGACTGTGGCACTCCATGCAAGCAGGAATATAAACTGCAGCAACTGTTTGCTATATTTTTTTTTTTTTTGCTGGTAGGGTGCATAGATCTAAATGTAATAAGCAAATCACTTATGGCTTACTACAGTTTTTTTTTTGCTCACCACTTGAAGATTTGAAGGGAAGGGGAAGGGACGCTGGTTCATAGCATGGGCCCAGTGTGCTAACTAAACCAGTTATACTTCTGAATGAGGATGCTGAGATAAACGGGATGGGATGAAATCATAAAAGAGCAGGACACTGCAATTGAAGTTAGGGTCTTGGAATGTAAATGAGCTGACCAGCCCTTTCAAAAGGAAATTAATACTAGCTTATATGAAAATACAGGAGGTAGATATCTCAACGCAGCAGGAACTGCATATGACAGAGGAAGAGCACAAGAAAATGGATATAAAAAGTACCATACAGAAATGACATATAGTGGAGGGGACAGCTGTCGGGCTGTAGTGAAAGGGACAATGGTGGTAGTATATATCCCACCTAAACTGAGAGCAGCATTTGTGCAGGGGATATTGCTAAAGATAATAAGTATATAGGAGGGGTCCTTACTGGTAGCAGGGGATTAGAACATGATCATGAATGAAAGAGAAGTTAATGAGGGTAGAAGAGGGTTAGTGCTGACTAATGCACAAAACATAATAAAATAAATATTAAACACCTTTGATCTGGTGGACAGTTGGATAATGAGTGGAAGTTGGCAAAGGTACCCAGGATACACATATTACTGAAATGGAAATCATGGTCACAGATGGACAAGATTTGTGTTTTTAGTGAGAATAAAAGGGTTGTTAAAGGTGTCAATTCGAGCCCCATTCTGTTGTGCAATCATGTTCCAGTACATCTAAATTTAGCTTTAGAAGGCAGAAAGAGAAGGATTAAATATTGCTAATTCTGAACAGGATGGCTAAGTAATGATAAAGAATTCATTAGTTGGCCAAAGGCAGAATTGGAAAAACTTTTTGGGATAGGACAGAAGTAAACGAGGTAGGATGGGATGTTATGAAACAGGAATTGGAAAGACAAAATTATGGAAAAATGTAACTCAATAAAAAGAAGTAAGGAGCATAAACAGAAAAATGAGGAAAATGCAGCTAAAAAAGAATACATTTCAAGGAAAAGAGAAAGAAGATTTAGAAAATACACAAAGGAAAATACAGAAGGAAGAGGATGAAAGAGTATGGGTACAAGGAAATGCATTTAGAGAGATGCAACAGATGATGAACGCAAGAGCAATTAACGGCCAGGTTAAGGCAATAAAAAGTGGAGAGGGTAGTCTATAGGTAAGGAGGAAAGAAGCATGGAAATGCTGGAAGAGGAATATGAGATGCTTGAGGAATGCAGAGGATACTGTTAAAATGTGTATAAGAAAGGAGACAGAGAGAGAGAAAGGGCTGAAAATTAGAAGTGACTCAGCTGCAAATAGCAGAAGCAATGAAAGAATGATAGCAGAGTTGGAAATCAGAAAGGTACTGAAGGAACAAAAAAGAACATGCCGGAGACTGACAGCTTGCCAAGTGAAATATGGATACAACAAGAGGGAATGGTGATCTCGTACTGATAAGAGTTCTCTAACAGGATCTGGAAAGGAAGATTTCCTCCAAGCATATGATAGTGGTAATAAAAAAGCTGGTAAGAGCCCATTCAAGACAATGCCCTATAAACCTGTAACAATACTTAATCAAGACTATAAAACACATATGACAGTAATCTCTAATCATTTTAAGTCAGTAATGGCAAGGATAATAGAATCTGATCAGTATGGGTTTGTAGAAGAATACATGGACTTTGATGTTAATACACAATGCACAACATACTGATAGAGTGGCATTATTTTCCCTAAATGCTCAAAAGGCATTTGATAGGTGTTGCTGGAGATGCCTATTTGGAGTATTAGACAGAATGTGATTCAATTTGCAGACTTATCTTTTTTGTGATCTGCAATTTGGAGAGGACTCTTTTTCTTTCTCCTCAATGTAGAGCTGAGGAGGCACCAAATTGGGGAACTGCACTGGGCACTAGATATGTTTTCTATAATTCTGCTGGGATCCAGAGATTGAACATACATTGCTATCAATGCCACACCTGGTTCACAGGAATTGAGATACATCAGCGAGAGGGGATTCCACTGCCCCTAGTGCTATGTGGTATGTACAGGACTTCCAACAAGATCATCTAGTCAGTAGATGCAGGCATAGGTGGTTACATGGCTATGGCTTGGAACCATGCATGAAGATCTCTATCAATAACCCCCAAGACTGTGTCAGTGACTGAGTACAACACAGCTCATATAAAAAATATAGTATTATTGAGAGCATGTTTAAACAGCTGACATGATGCTTCCACTGCCTCAATGCATCGGGTGGGCTGTTGCAGTATGCACCAGGGAACTGCTGTAAAATCTTTATGGTATTTACCATGTTGGATAATAATTCACTGTGGAAACACTAGGTCATCAGGGAAGCATGGCAGCAGAGCTCAGCAAAAGAGTAGAACAAGTAGTGCAAGAACAGTGTGCAAAGTCTTGTGATGAGCAGGCAGCACTGGTGCTTCACGATGTAGAAGCAGACACAATACATCTTGACAGTGAGGAACAGGTTGCATCTGATCAACAAGTATGGAAAAAGACACAAACAGAATAAAATGATGTGTGCTTTATCACACCCAATTTATGCAACACAATGAATGAACTGGCTATGCTGTGCCTCCAACATAACCATCCCAATGCAGGTTAGGGGGTGGGCAGGGTACAGTCATCGTCACCTGCAAAGGTGTTTGGAGGGAACATATTCAGAGGTGACAGCAACATTATAATGTCAGTTAGTATCATGGGAGGTGAATTCCATAGCAATTTGCTCTATTAGCAGATTGTGGGTAGCCAGGGATCATATCTTCCAGTGGTAGGTTTGAAATGCCATGTTGTAACCATTGGCAATGACCACTGTGATGTCTTTCTGTCTCAGGACATGATGTGGCCCGTGGCAGTGAAGGTATAAAACTACAAGATCAAGTGCATGTAACATGACTGGGTGCCCTATATGGAAAGAGTACAGAGCTCTTTTGCCTATAATCCAGAAAATGATCACAGACAGCCATGGCAATATGTGTGTCAATGTGGGATATTGAATGGGGTAAGCAACATGGTAAGAGGTCCCAGGTATTGATCCCAAGGAACATTAACACCCACAACTATAAGGTGCTCACTGCTCAGGTGTGCAGGCTGTATGGCCATATCTGACAGTGAAACTGTCTCAGCAATGGTTGTGTAGCCTAAACAGGGATGGCATGTGCCCGGTAAGTTGCACAAAGACCTTCCCATGTTCATGAACTATCTATGAAGGCAACCTTTACCACCAGGTATTGAATATTGTCCTGAAACACAAAGAGCACATACACAATCTCTACAATGCTGCTGGTAGCAGCTGTCTGTGTGGACCACTGACCTGCTCCATCCACTGATTTATGTTAAGTGTTGTATCCAAATCAGGAACTGACCTGAAATCATGGCTGGGTATGTGCACATCAGAGGCAATGCAAATTTCTGATGCTGTGCTGAATGGGAATTCAAGGGCAATCTGGGTGTATCTTACATTTAGTGGAGGTGTGCCCTGCAGTAGTGATCTTGTGGGATTAGCTTCTGCCTCCATAGGGGCCTGTGATGTAAGTGATGCAGATGAGCCCTCCCACAATAGTATTGTAGATAGTGCCACTGTGTTATCAAACTATTCCATGTGCACAGTGCCATCAATATTAGAAACAGCCAATTTGCCAAAAACAAGCATATGCTGACCCATCATGCTGGTTACTCCACCAGTAGAATCTGTGAAAGCATAAAAATGTGCCACCTTTGGAAATAGTCACACATATGCCTATACCTTCTGTGATGTGCACAGGTATAGGACACAGTACGTGTGCAGTATATGGAAACCTACTTGCATACTTTTACATGCAAATTATTGCAGATGCAGCCTAGAGATACTTGAAAGGACAATGATGCAGACAATGCTTGGTGAATCAGATAAATTACACATGCAGTGCACTGTACCTTGGAGGCTTATGCTGTGTAATACTTACTTGATATATCTTTTACTGACTCTTGGGCACTTGCGACTCATCCCGGCTCCCACATTTAAACCACCCCTTATTCTGAGGGACTGCTCACCTTCACAAAACAGGGGCATCGGGAGATCCTTCATATCTGTGATTGATTTTTATGTTAGTAGTCCACTCCTTGTTATAAGCATGTCCTTGTCAATTTCCCTTGCCTTGTACTACTTTGTATGGAGTATCATATTGTTCACCCTTGACCACATTTCAATCAAATTATTCATAAGGAAACTGAACTTAAATTTATTTTTTAATACTAGTAATGATATTGCTGGAGTGATTAAAAATAATGAATTTAAGGTTTGCAGTACATTTAACCCAGTTGTGCATCCTACCCTAGCTATATTCAAACGTATTTGCGAATGTGATTTCAGGAACTTGAATTTGTTTAAATGTAGAGTTAATATTCCTATTAGTGCTAATTTTAACAATGATGAATGGAAGTTATTACACACTTTGATTAACAGTAGTCTTAGGATTTCCAAACCCAATAAGGGTGGTGGCATTGTCCTAATGAATTATGAGTTTTATACAACCAGAATGAAAAAAATGTTAGAAACTATATTGTGCTAATGCTTCCTTAAATGAACTTAACTCTGCTTATAAGAAGATTAGGTCCTTTCTAAATAATTTATTCATTGAATTCCTGATTTCTTTACATTTGCTCAATTTTTTAAACTGTTCCAGCTCCACAAGTCCCTGTTCTCTTTGGTATACCAAAGATTCACAAGGACATTAGGAGTCCCCCTCTTCGTCCCATAGTGAATGGATGTAATTCTATCACTTATCTGATGGCGAAATTTGTAGACCACATTTTAAAAAGGTATTTGTGTGATGAAGTTCAGATTTGTAAGGACTCGTGGTCTTTTTTGGAAAATGTGAGCAAGCTAACTTATAGTAATAATTACAACTTTGCCACAGTAGATATCAGAGATTTATACACTGTAATACCACACTATGTTGGGATTGATTGGATTAGCTAAGTTTTGATAATTTCTTTCTGTTTGGTGATGATTTTTGTGTTCAGTCTAAAGGAGTAGCCATGAGGTCTCCATGTGGGGCTAGCTTTGCCTTGTCATGTGTTATTGGGAAAGGGAATTTATTTTGAATAGCAATCCTTTTTTTGAATATATTTATTTTTATACGTGTTATCTTGACGATATTTTATTATATTTAAAGGTGAAGTTGACTTGTTTCATAATTTAGTAACTTATATGAATAACACAACTGATTTTTTAGTATTCACAAGTGATTTCCACAATGATAATATTTCTTATTTGGATGTTTTATTACAGAAAGATAGAGCTAGACAGCAGTATGTTGCTACCATTTTTAGAAAAGAGATTTATTCTAACTCTTTTCTCCATTATTCCAGTTGCCATCCTGAATATCAGAAAAAAATCGGTTGTTAAAGGTCAGTTAGTTAGGGCTGCCAGGATGGTGTCTAATTTTTCTGATTTTGTAGTTGAATGTGACTTCCTTAAGGACCTATTTGTGAAACAAGGTTATCCATTGATTTTAGTTAAAAATTTTATCATGGAAGTCACAATGAAAAGATCTTCAGGGTATTTCAAAGCCATTCTGAATGATTCTCATAGGATGAGTATGAACCTAAGTAATTTTCAACCTGACCCGGTTAGAATTCACGATAATATTTCTGTTGATTATTTCCTATCTTTTATTAGACCATTTAGTAATGATGCCTTTTTTCTGAAAGAAATCCTGTATAAGAACTGGAATTTAATTACATCTGATGAGACCCCTAGGAAAAGAGCACCCAATAGACTAACAGTTATTTTTAAAAGGGGATGAAATCTGAAATCTTAATTTGAATACAAAAGGTCTCAAACCCAGGATTAAGGGCATGTTTAAGTGTGAATCTTGCCCTTATTGTAGGCTTATAGACACAGGTTTAAATTTTTGCATTAGTGACATTAGATTTTCCTGTAATGGGAGATACAACTGCAATTCCAAAAGTATCATTTACCTGTCTAAATGTAAGTGCTGTCTAGTTTTCTATATAGGGAAAACTGACAGGCGATTAAGAGATCATATTTATGAACATCAATACACGGTTAAAAATAAAAAGTTTGAGAATACATTAGCTAAACATGTGGCTATGAACCCTGAACATAGTTTTAGCTTTCAGGTTATAGATCAAATTGGGGCTGACATTAGAGGGGTACCCACTTCACTATGGTTACAGAGATGTAAATCATTATGGCAACTTAAAGTTGATGCTTTTAGATATCTGGGTATAAATGATGTATGCTCTATAGCATGCATCCTGAAGTTAAGAAGCTTAAATAGACAATAAGTCATTGTATTCTTTCTGTTATTTACTTTTAAGGGTATTTTAGGAAAGATTATTGTATTGTATTTTGTCATTATTTCATTATAAATATTGTTATTTAGTACTTTTCCAATTTATTTATTTTATTTTACATTTGTTGACTGGGATTGTCTGACTGAGCTGAAGAGCACTTTTTCAGCAGAGGCCCGGGGAGAAAAGCTCCAACATATAATTTTCATTATAAATTAGAATTAAACAGCAATGTTACAGGATTATTACAAGGCATTTAGTAGCAATACAATATTATACAGTGTCGATAATCGAGAGTATAGCATAACTATTTCAAGATGTATAAAAATAAATATGTCATTAAGATGAGTGTAGTTTTTGGGGTAAGTGGTTAAAAAAACCCAGTTTTATCATGCTGTAGTTGCATGAAGGCAAGACAATTACAATAGAATGTTTCTCTGAGTAAAGAAAACAGTAGAAAGAGTAGTCAAGGAAGATTAGGGAGAGCTAGTGAGAAGAGTGAGTTAAGGGCAGAAAGTAGATAAGGTATGAGAAGTTACCAAGCTACCATATAGGTGGCAATCCACTAAGCACAGAAGAGGTTATCAGGGACCTGGGGACCCAGGTTGACAGTGGCCTTTCTTTTGACACTCACATTGCTAAAGTGGTTAGAAAGACCTTCTACATTGCCCACCTGATCATGAAGACATCCAGATCTAGTGAGGTCATTGTTCCCTGTACTTCACTTATCAGACCAATGATCGAGTACAATGCCCCATTCGGGATGTATCTCACCCAACATCTGCAGCAATTGGAGAAACCCCAAAAGTTCCTCACCAAAAGGATAAAGGGACTCCAACATCTGTCATATGCTGCCAGATTGAAGAAAGTCCAGCTCTATTCAGTCGCATACCGTCTGCTCAGAGGTGACATGTGCCTGACATACAAGGCCATGTCCAACCGGAATGGACTCCACCTCAAAAATCCAAATCCACCAAAACCACTAGAGCAAGCGACTTAAACTGATATAAATAGGACGTGCTGGAGGTTTATCACTCAGAGACTTAAAATAAAATCCATGTGAGGCAGAGCACCTCGCTGGCTCTGTTCAAGAGAAATCTTGACCTGTGGATGGGAGATCGTAGGTTTAGGGAATCATCTCTGTGTCACTGCTGGACAGCACAACAAACTAATGGGCACAGTATTTTTTTTCAGCTTATAAATGATTTAGGGCAGATAGCCTAGTATAAACCTATGAACCTATAAGTAGGGGATGTTAAGGAGGGAGAGTGAAGTGGCAGGACCAATGACTTTTAAAGTACTCTTTGGTGGCTGTCTTAAATTATCTAGGATGTGTAAGGGTCCTGATTTCTAGTGGGAGCCTATTTCAGGCAATAGTGGGGTGATAGCTGTACAAGTTGCGTCCAAATTTAGACTTGGGTTTGTAGATTTGTAGTAGGCCTTGGTTAGAGCTTCGGAGAGGTCTGGAAGGAGAATAATGGGAGATGAGAGGGGATAGTGCTGGGCAGTAGGAAGGCTGGTATAGGATAGAATGGATGATCTGGTGCTGAGAAAGAAGAAGCTGGTGGGGTAATTCAAGCCAATTTAGGTGTTTTAGACAGAGAGTGAGTGATTGAATTTGTAGCTTTGTGGGGCAGCAAATCTAGCTACCTTGTTGTAGGTAGATTCGAGTTTGGTTAGGAGTGCTGAGTTAAGATTTGTGAGAATTGTACATTAGACTGGGTAGAAGGTAGGTAAGAGAGAGAATAATCCTGGCTTCAGAGGTAAGGAATTTCTTGTTATGGTAAAGGAGCCCTAGTTTTGAATGTGTCTTTTTGATACATTTATTATTAACATGCAAGTCAAAATTTAAGCTGATCGTCCATGGTTACGCCTAAGAGCTTAGTTCTGGATTCTACCTGAATGGGAGTGTTATTAAGGGACTGTATGGAGAAGGAGGATTTAATATTTATGAACTTTTTAGGTAGGAAGAGTAACAGCTTTGCTTTTTTTAGGGTTAAGGATGAGCTAGTTGTTGGAGAGCCATGTGTCAACTAAGTTAAAAGATGCCTGAGTAGCTGAGAAGAGCTTAGAGGGAGAGTTGGCTGTGGTGATGACTGTAGAATCATCTGCATATTGCACTAAAGATGACTGAGGACAGGAGGTATAGAGTTGATTAGTAAAGATATTAACAAGTAAAGGCCCTAGGACAGACCCTTGAGGTACACCAATTTTGACAGGGAGAGGAGGGGTGAGTGTAGAGTGCCATCTCACTGATTGAGATCTATCAGTGATGTAGCTGGAGAACCATGCAACAGTATCAGAGAAGTTGAGTTTATGCAGTTTGTGCAGCAGAAGAGAGTGTGAGACAGTGTCAAAAGCTTTTGAGAGGTCCAAAAATAGGCAAGAAATAAGTTTATAGTCATCCATGGCTATAGAGACTGTGTTGAGGAAGGATAATAGAGATGTAGTGGTGCTATGTTTGGGTCTGAAGCCGTGTTGAGTGGGTGTAAGCAGATTTTCCTGTATTACATACTGCATAACTTGTTTATGAACACATTTTTCTAGTACTTTAAAGAGAGGGGAGAGGATAGTGATAGGTCTAAAGTTGGAGATATCAGAGGAGTTACCTCCTTCGTGTATAGGTAGTGTTGCATTGTTTTTTGTTAATATTTAACATGGTAGATTTAATGCGCTCAGTGTGAACATTTTATGAATTCTCTGCAACTTTTACTGATGGTCTTTTTTCTGACTTATTCATTCATTAATTATTCAATTAGCATCATGTGACTAGCTCAGTATGTATTTAACAGCATTAAGTTTCATCTTGCAGTAAAGTCTGAAGAAGTACTGATATTAATTTGTACGAAAGCGCTTACTTTATTAAAGGTTTTTTGGGGAGTTTTATAGAGTATCATTGTTTCCTGTGTCTTTGTTTTTCCGTTCAGAAGTTTGAGTTTGTTTTTGAATTTGTTTTCTCTCTTTATATGTTGGTTCTTGGGTCGGACCAGCATGCATCAGTTTTACTGTAGTGCATCTCATTTACTAAGCTTTTCTATAGGTCAAAGGTATATGCAAGCTGCTGCCCCTTTGCCAGTGCCACAGCACACTGGTCTCACCTCCAGCTAACATAGTCATCCCTTGCAGCTGGCTTGTCCAATGACTCTTCATCTGCCTCCATGCTTGGTGTTCAGCATCTGCCTCTTCAGTATCATATTACGTAACATTGCACATACTGTAAATAATTTTCAGTAAGTGCTTGGATCATAATGCAGGGCACCAACTGATAAATGAAGACAGATAAAGCATCCAAATTCACACACATTTAGATTCCTGGCATGTGAATGTACAGAATTGTACCCCTGCTCTGCCTTATTATATAGAAGTCTACTAGGTGCTATCAGTTTCCAGCACATATCCAGCATCACCAATAAGATGTTCCTGGGGGAAATTATCCCTTGAAAAATGTTGCTACATGTCACACATGTGCCATTTGTGGAGGCTGTAGAAACTGCCCGGGTAGCTTGCCCACACTGTAGAAGATACCCTGTTCATTATAGCCTATCTGATATTTGCCAGTGTATTACCCCTTTCACTTCACAGCCTTCCATCTCATCTTTTCATCTGGGGCCTTTATTTCAATATGAGTGTAATTCATGCTTGTCAAAAACTCAGAGAAATGGGCTATACTGTAGAAATCCCCCATGGTTTTGACTGTCTTTTTCTGTGGTACATGGAAGCCGCACATGCTCCTCCATATGCTGTAGCATGGTACTGAGAAACCAATGGAGTATTCACAAAGCACATGCCTCAGGTACATCCACTGTGTCCCTAGTATGTCATTGGAAGGTTCCTATAGCTAGTGTATATAGAAAGCCATGCATACCTTGGTATCCCCGCTGTGATAGTCCATAAATACCATGGGGCTGCAACTGAGGCTGATATGCCCGCTATATCTGGCATGATGTCCCTGTCCACTAGGAAGTAGTCCACAATGTCAGCATCATGGAGTACCTGATATGTTAAGCACAGTCAGATGACATGGTATTTCAAGGGGAGATAGCACACACCATTGTAACTTGTGGTTTCAATTAGCGTATGTTGAAAATGCACATTAATGCAGTTACGAACCTTATTTTTTGCAGCTTGCGAAACACTGAACTTTGGGAATGAGTGATAGTTAATTCTGTGGCATGCACAGCTTTTACCCACACTGTTTATACATTTCTGAATCACTTACCATCTTCAGTTACCTCCTTGGCATTTACTGGGATGCATATTTTAATAATATTCCTCATTACCATATCATTATATGGCCACTAGCATACATTGTGCCCAGATCTGCTATTTCTCAGTTGCTGCTAATAGTTTGTGTGCCTCTGAATTGTAAAAACAAACAGCATACCTATGGCCATCCAAAGCAATAGTAGAAAACTGCCAAGGTCAAGAGCTGCCAAAAAACACACCCAATACTTCAACCAAAACCAAGAGATTTTATTAAGCGCTTTCATCCTGTGTCAGTAAGAACTTCTTCAGAATAAAGTAATACACTCATTACACTCCTTAAAAAACATTGACAAGGTTGCATGACCCACCAATGAAACCCAATTAAGCAATTAACATATAAAATTAAACATAAAAAATTGCCTCGGAATTGTACACACACTGCATATTTTTCTTAGCATAAACAAAGTGTCCTGAATCCTGGCCTTTGTCTTTAAATTAATTTAGAGATAATTTATTCTGACTGGTAAAACAACCATAATATGCCATTTAAAAGCACAATAAATAATGCTGAACTGAGCAAAATTTTGATCTCTGAAAAAATTATTATGAAGCATGGCTCACATGGTGCATGCTTGGCTACAGCTCTGACTTTATTTTCAAAACACTTGAAATATTAACAAATGTGCCACATGCAGTTTTTCATCCATCCATCTACCATCAGTCCCTCCAACTTTTATACTAGTTCTATATTCAGTGTGGTATAGGAGATAGAGGCTATTGAAGCAAACAACATGGGTAGATCTGGTACCAGTTCCGGACACGGTACCATTTTTTGTTTTGATAACATCTACACATGGTCTCCCTGCACACAAAACTAGGGGAATTTTTTTGAGCAGCTCCAATCCATCTACTAACCTATCTTCAGGATATAGCTGGAAACTGAAAATTCCAGATAAAACTCCTACAGATGTAGGGGAAGATGAAAACTGTGCAAGAAAGGTGCATCATCCAGGAATTTAACCAGAGAACAAAGCACCTTGATGCAGTTAAAAGTTAACTGCTACATCACTTTGCTGCCCACATGCAATTATTTATTATTTCCTTTTGTTCCATTAGTAAGTAGAGTGCTCTGGTAGTTAACAGAGATAATTAGGGTCAGAGACTATAAGTGAACAGGATAGAAAATCAAGTCCATGGGTGCCAAACTTAAGTAGTGCTCATTTATTATAAAATGTTACCATTTTACTACGCTGGCTATAGACTACAAGTGTCATGTATATAAATATCTCACTGACAGAGATGGTATTTCTAGTATTAGATGCAACCAAAACATTTTTCCATTTTCACCTAATATTCCGCTATTATTGCTACTCATGCAACACAATTCTATGCGGTTATCTCTGCATGAAATGCTTCTGTAATAATTCTGGTCAGTTGATTACATATGCACTTTCAGGAGAGGGCAGTGAAAGAATGTTTACAAAAATCAAAATTACGCCTCTCATTTCTTGTAACAGGTTGACAATGGAGCTGTGTAGTTTAATTGTTGTTAGACTTTTTTTTTTTAATTTTGATTTCTTTGCACAATAAGAGAGCTACTTTGGGGAAACTGCATAATTTGTGCTTTGAAACAGCCTACACTAAACAGTCCCTGTGACAGTTCATGCTTCTTGTCATATAAAGAAAAAGGAATAAATAAGCATTGATTTGTTTTTAGTTGAGTACACTAGCCAGTTATTTTAGGAGGTGTACACAAACGTATTATTAAAACCGTCTCCCACAGGTTTCATAGAACCATTTTGTATCCAGATATTGTAAGAGCTGTGATGCAGACTGAATAAGAAATAATACTGTATCAATATATGCTAACAGACTTGTTCCTTATTACTAAATTAATGTGCATCACCAATTTCCTGCAAAATTACAGGTGTCTACAGTGTTACAACCTCATCTGGATGTTGTGAAGCTGCAGGTGTTGCCTAAAGTATACTTATGGGAAGGTGCTTAATAGTTAATAGTTTATAAACGCTGTGTGCTTGCATTGTTACTTGTGTCTATATCTAATACAGATACACAGATGTTACAATTATGTCTACATCTAATACAGATACATAGATGTTACAATTATGTCTACATCTAATAGAGATACTCAGATGTTACAATTATGTCTACATCTAATACAGATACACAGAGGTTACAATTATGTCCCAGCTTTTTTTTTACCTTATACTACATGTAAATAAAGCATCAGATGCCACACTGTGCAATCTTTCAAGACTCCTGAATTTATTTTCTTCTTTTTCCTAACTTGCATCAGTTTTAATAACATCAGTAAACCAATGATGTTTCTCAAGGCTAAATTGTATCTTTTCCTTTGTGTTACATAATCAGCCAACCATAATCTCCAAGTTTATGCAATAAACCTCTCTATGCTCATCTATGTGCACTGAGGCAATGCTGCCTTCCTGCCCTGATTAGGTTCTCCACATCCTATTATTTAGCCCTACCTTCCCACATTTAGTTTATATTTTTTTAACAAAGACTCATGCATCTGTGATATTCCTCTAATCATAGAGTCAGCTTGTGTTAGTTTACAACCTATAACATCTGCACTATTTTAGTATGTAAGACTATTGGCAGTGGACTTATATTTATAACTAATGTTTCTTAGTACTGTATTAACATTCTGAATTATTTTCTACTTATTTTAGTTATAGATGGATTAACATATTGCTTATACCTAATGACTGACTAAATTCAGTATACTGCCAAGGACTAGACAGTCCATACAGTATACTGCCAAGGACTAGATAGTCCATACACTATACTGCCAAGGACTAGACAGTCCATACAGTATACTGCCAAGGACTAGACAGTCCATACAGTATACTGCCAAGGACTAGACAGTCCATACACTATACTGCCAAGGACTAGACAGTCCATACACTATACTGCCAAGGACTAGACAGTCCATAAAATATACTGCCAAGGACTAGACAGTCCGTACAGTATACTGCCAAGGACTAGACAGTCCGTACAGTATACTGCCAAGAACTAGACAGTCTTGTAGAGTATAGTGCCAAGGACTAGACTGTCCAAACAGTATACTGCCAAGGATTAGACAGTCCATACAGTATACTGCCAAGACCTAGACAGTCCATACAGTATACTGCCAAGGACTTGACAGTCCATACAGCTGCATATTTTTCCACTCTCCCTGGACATCTCTGCAAATATTTTTAGTGATATTGATTACTACCGTGGCAACTAGGACTTATGATATGCTACTGACAACCTCTTATAACGTACCTGTTTTGACAGCATTTAGGTGGAACAAACTGAAAAAGGAGTCCGTTATCTCTTTCATCATTTAACCTTGTTTGGCTCACTGTCATAGAATGCTGCAGTTTATCTTAGACTTGGCATATACAGAGCCCTTTCCTTTCTCGCTGAACACACTTATAATTGATATATCACTAGAAAGGTGAAGTCATCCTCTCATGGAAAGGGTGATATGCTACCTGACGTAAAAGATACAAGGTAGGTGCTCCTAGTTTCAGGTTTATCCAAATTCTCCTGACTAGTTGCAGTTAGGATTACTAGAGTATAATACTTAAGTATTTTAATTTTACTGGTTGTGGTATATTTTTAGTACTTGTTGCTCCATCTAAACATGGAACCTCACTATTAAATTTTGTTATAGATATACTACTATTAAATTGTCTTATAAATATAGTACAGTGATTTTTGTTACTATCTTCCACTACCATCCTTGCATAGCTTGTGTTTGTCATTTTATTGATCTTTCTAAACACGGGAAATAGCATCTACTCATCACATTACAGATATAATGATGTTATACATAGCCAGGGACAAGATTTCCATAAAGTCCTCATATGAATTAGGCACTAACCACATAGGACAGGAATACAGCACATAAGCTATAACCTATTAGCTACCAATAGAACATAGGCACTGGAAGCTGTCAGAGACTGGAGGGCAGCAGAGGGTGAGAGGGGCACTTAGTGATCTAAAGAGGGAAATTTTTTATAGAATCACGTTATAATAGGATTCCCAAATTTGCAACCGATTCCACACATTCACCCCATCACTGTCAATGGTTAAAAAATCTTTCTTGGTGGAACTACCTCACATTATGAACTATAACCAGTTAATTAATAATGGCTCAACATAATGCACAATCCTGACAATGTACCTTCCCCAAAAAATCTTCTACAGCCCTACTCCAACATTCATACTCTTCGATCATCTAACAAAGACTTACTCCAAGTAACCAAAGTATCCAGTACAGCAGGCAACTTTCTTTAACTTTGTTGTTAAAAACTGGAATACCCTTTTGCATGGTATTAGATCCATAAGCAATCTTAATAATTTCAAAATATCTCCCAAAAGACACTTATTTGAATTCTGGCTTTGCACGTGTAACACTCCAGGCTCATTATTAACTTAGCATTACTTATACAATTTGGCCGTACGCACTAACTTTAACATATCCCTTCTAACAACACTACTTCTCTACAAGTAGTTACATTCCTAGCTGCAACTCTCACCACAGAATTATTACTAACCACTGGCCAAATTCATGAAGGCCATAAACACTGCCTCACTGGGCCACCCACAATATCCTTGTTGCCTCCTAAATAGCTTAAAACATGACCTAGTAGAGATCACAGACACTAATTACAGCCTCAAAACTGGTTATATGCCAGGTGAACAGAGAGTCGCAAGAGTCATCTCTTTTTATAAGGGTGGACCAACAACTGACCCCGGAAACTACAAACCCACCAGTCTGACAAGTCTAGTATACAAAATCATGGAACAAATTATCATGGAAATCAACACCAAGGAAACTGGCAACCTACAGATACTAAACCCATCCCAGTTTGGCTTTGACAAGGAAAGGTCTTGCCTACTCACCCTGGCAGACTCCATTCAGAATGTCACCAAGGCTATAGATGAAGGGGAAACAGTCCATACTGCCTACCTGAACCTGGCCAAGACATTTGAGACAATACGCCACTCTGGTAGTACTGACAAACTCTCTGAACTAGACATAAATCGCTAAATAACTCACTGGACTGCTAGCTGGCTCACAGACAAGACCCAGGAAGTCAGAACCAGCGAGACCACCTCCATCAGGATGCCAGTCACCAGAAGAGCACTCCATGGCTTTGTGGTGGGCCCACTCCTATTTGGCATTTACTTCTTAGAAGTCATGGCTAATGTCAAAGACCTCTGACTTACCAGGTTTGCAGATGACTGCAAATTGGGAGCTATCAGATTTTCCCAGTGACATTGGCATCCTACAGGGGGGGTTTAACAGAAATTAAAATGACTGGTGAAAAAGCCACAGTTTAAAGCTCAATGCAAAGAAAGGCATTATAGTGCCCTTTTGGAAACTGTCCACCCAAGCTAACTACTCTATCAATAAAACACCCTTAAAACTGACCCAAAAAGATAAGAAAAACATTCTATGTCACCCAACTTATACACAAGAGTAGGCCACCCAGGTTAAAAGAAGTTGTAACACCACTCTACTCATCCCTTATCAGACCCATCATAGAATACAATGCCCTTTTGTCACATACATAACCAGCCTCTTCCATAATCCATAATGCTCTCAAAAGTTTCTCACTAGAGAATCCAGGGAATGACCCCTGTCATACACAGATCGCCTTAAGTGCCTCTCTCTGTAGTCTCCTACAAATCACTGAGACAATATATACATGACATCCACAGATCCAGCTCTGATGGAACTGTTGTACATCCACAAAATGAATAACATCAGAAACACTAGCTCTAAGAATGTGAACTTTGCCTGTGACAGAAACAGAACAAGCTGGAGAGATTGGTGTGCATCTCAAAGGGTCCCCGGTGCTATAGAATAAGCTCCTCTTTCACTTAAAAAAAAAGTTCATCCTTGGTCTTATTCAAATGCAACCTTGATCATTGGACAGGAAATTGCTCTTCACCCCGGGTCACCCCCCCCATGTCTATATACTTCCAACATAATCCTTACCTATATCCTAACATCCCACCATATAGGTGGCCAAGGCACTCTGGGACAAAACTAGGTTGGGGTGCATGGTTAGGCTTATAGATAACCTGGTGGTCATTAGCCTAGTATAAAACTATGAACCTGTAAAAAGACAGACACTATAAAACAGTATAAAGATTCCCAAGAATAACATACAAAGTAATAAGTTGTAAATTAAGCGTTTTATATGTATGCATACCTCTAACAATCACTATATTGCTATTCTGCCCATGTTCTTTACCTATATATCCTTCACAACATTTCAGTTTTTATTGCTGTAGAAGCCAGTGGCAGTGTGATTTATTGTAAATATTTAGTCACCATATAGGATTATCAGAACAGTGAAATGCTAACAAAGTTCTAGTTTTAAAAACTTGAAGGCATTTGGAAAAAAACCTGATTTTACTGCAATCAAGTTGAGAGAATTCCAAACACCACAAACTAAATACAGTATTAGATGACCACCACTGGCAACTACTACTGTTTCTAAAAACTAGAAATTTTTGTTTATTTCTGCCAGTGAGGCATACAGTTTGAAAATATTACTAATGTGTATACATCTCTACTGAAAATATAGTGCATCATATGCACTACAGATAACTTCCAAGTGTTTAAAAGCAGAAGAAATGCATACACATTCCTGATTTTATCAGAATGTCATCATGTAATATATCTTTAAACTACTACCCGCCGTTCTGCTACAAATGTAAATTCTGTTACAACCAGCTTGTCTGATACATCACAATGCACCCTCCCATGCACAGACAAAAAATAAACACTACCTTCTGCTCTGCAAACCAAACATTTCTTGATGCTAGAAAGCATTACATGAGATGAAGTGAAAAGTCCACCCTGGTAGTTTGCATACAAAATCGATCTGCTGCCATGTGAGGTACATTTCCCAAAAACACACTGCTAAACTATAACAAAAATAAGTTACCTTAACAGCATAACACATAAAGACAACAAAATAACCACTTCATAACTGTGCAGTGTTCTCTGAAATGAACTGCAGTACAACTCTAGTCTGGAAACATGCTGACCCAAACAAAACATACATCAAAGTTTCTTTTTTTATATTTTTTATACACAGTTCAATACAAAGCATACATCGTTTCTTTTTTTAATACACCATTCAACACAGAGCACACAAAGTTTCTTTTTTTTATACACGTTTCAACACAGTCTTTGAACAGTTCTGCACAATAAACTCTTCTTTAACATATCACGGTTTCTAATGTTATTTTTTAATAATCCTTGTTTTTAAAAAAATACCACCAGATGGGACACGAACAAGTATCACTTTGCCATAAAAACGCATAATATGGGAAGAATCTGATTCAGTGCAGAACATTCTTTACTCTTTTCCATATAACCTAGAGAATACTTAGCTGACTCAATAATTTAATGGTGAAAAATACAACTGTGATAAATTTAATTTATCAATAGGTGATCAGGAAAGGAGTAATCACACAGTCTGCACAGGGGAGAAGGCTATATTTAGTCTACATCACTATATACAATACCCCCAATTTGGTCCCTGTTTTGTTTCCTCCATTTCTATGTTTATGATAACATAAAAATAATAACACTAAGCAAATATGTCAAAGCCCTACAGTTAAAAGGCTTTTCACTTGGTCAGAAAGAAACGTCAAGAGATATCCTAGTATTACACCATGAAGGGCTCCAGTATTACTGTCCTTAACCTACAACCATTCTCCCCTGGTTATTCTTAGGTTCATCACTGTAATTGTTGAAGTATCAGGTTGCAAAGCACTTCTTAGCATGGATGACTCCGGCAGCAATGATGTGAACATTTTCTGCGCATTGTTGTTTGAATTCACGTCAGCGTGCGATGCACGCATGGGACCTGCTTAAAGGAAAACTCCATGGTCTTGCAGTTGTAAAAGTGGGGGGGGGGCTTTTCCTCCCCCTCGTCCTATGCTTCCGGCACCTATGCAATAAAAGTAGCTAAGCAGAACAGGCAGGAAAGATGAGACTTATCCTACTACGCCTTTGATGAACAGCCTATGACATACATTTATGACCAAAGCTCGAGTGAACTGACAATGATGTCTGTATTAATCAGATAAGTACTGCATGTCATGTAAACTGACATATATATATGTTGTTGTTGTGTCTTTCGGCTTTTCCCGGTTAGGGGTCGCCACAGCGGAACTCAGGTCTGCTAATGATTGGCAGTAGATTTTTACTTGCCGAGTTGCCAGCCCTGACGCACAACCTTCAATGAAGGTACGCCCATTCATGCATGTCTCCACACAGAAAATGCTCTAGCTGGGAATTGAACAGGACAACGTCTTACTGTGAGGCGACAACCCTACCGCAGCACCACCACCACAGTGTATATATATATATATATATATATATATATATATATATATATATATATACAAAATTTCAAAATGTCAACTTTTATATGGCCGAGACCATATGATCGACATTTGAAATCTCGACCATTCAAGTAAAACACAAAACAAATACATAAACTTACCTTACTGCTGCCCCCACACCTCCCGCAACTTTAATATACCAACTCCAAGATCGCACTACAGTGCAGAAGTGGAAATCTTTCCATTTCGCACTGTAGCATAATGCCGGTTCCCCATGGTCGACATTTCAAATGTCGATCATATGGTCTTGGCCATATGAATGTTGACATTTTGAAATGATGACCATTAGAAGGAGATATATATATATATATATATATATATATATATATATATATATATATGTATATATATGCTTAGGTGAGCGAACACCTAAACATCAACCATATAACATCAAAGGCAAAAAACAACAAACGGCCAAATTAACGCAGGGAAAGATTTCCCATGGCTGTTCGCTGTGTTTTGCCATTTTCTCCACTGTAGAGCAATCTCAGAGTTGGTATATTAAGTTATGGGGGTGTGGGGGCACAGCCACCCACATTGGGGGATGTGGGTGGGTGAAGCCCCCCACTTAGTTTGGCTGTAAACTTTTTTTTTTTTTTGGTGGCCAACAGTTCTGTTTCCTGGCAGCATTCACTGATGTGGGGTTCAATATTATGTGATTGATGTTTAGGTGTTCACTCACCTAAGCATTCGATCACGTAATATAGATATAGCTATAGATAGATATAAAGAAGGAGGATTTTGCCTTCTGAATTGCAACAGAGTATATTAAACATTCTGCGGGATAACAGACACATTTTGTAGCATACAGAATCTTTCTCTAAAGCAGCTGTATTTATTTTCTTCTAGAAGGTGAGACTTCAGAAATTTCTTGAATGATTAAAGTTGAAAAGTTCTTCTAATCTGATCTGGGATGCTCTTTCAGCAAGCAAGTATATTTTAGAAATAAAGAAAACTTGTAATCCACAAAATGAAGCAGCTTTTCAGGCAAAACAATAAAGCCTTGAACAGGGCGAGCTTAGAAAATTGTGAAAAACCCACAGACGAATCAGCACACTTCAGTTCACTTTATTCCACAGCTTTATTCCACAGAAACACAGCACATTTTGTGGATTACATATTTTAGAAATATCCTTTCATAGTTGGATGAATAAATGTTGCCCTTACTCAATGAGTGGATCCTGTGTCCCCTGAGAGTGCAACTTTAATTTCTGATGCTGATTTTGAAAGAATAAGGACAGTGCCCGTCATGGAGAATTTACAATGCAGGAGTATTTTACCAGGAATCCTATTATCTTGACTAAATATGAACTGTATGTATTGAAGTGAATGCAAATAGATGACAAATGGGTCAATGCTAAAATACTTTGTGCAGTATGACAAACCCCCTGCTACCACATGTGAGCAGTACCTTACTTTTCTTTCACTGTCATTTTAAGGTTGCTGCAATTTGGAGAACAAGAGATCATTATAAAAATGTATAAATAATGATCACTGTCTCTCTCTCTCTCTCTCCCCCCACTATCAGTCAGCATTTAGAGATGGATGATTAACATACCTTTCAGCTTTTATGCATCACTGCAATAATTAACAAGCAACAGCCGCCAAGGAAACACAATTCAACAAAAGTGAAGGATCAAAGAAAACCATATTTAAAGACAACCACACCCATACCTTCACACACACATACATTTATGCACCTATACATACACATTCACGTATTCATACAGATATATACATACATTCCTCTATATACATATATATATATATATATATATATATATATATATTTTTTTTTTTTTTTTAAGCTGGCATGAAGAACGATAACATGAGAGTCCCCGTGCATCAGATTTTCCCAATGCTGCTTTTTTTATCCACTGAAATTATGCTGATCTCTAATTCTTCCTTTATGTTGCCTTTACTGACAAGTTCATTCCACTGTTGCATGTTAGCTCATACCCAAGAGCAGGATATCAGTTGTGAGTTCAGGGGATTTCTGCTGGGAGTTTGCTAACTCCCATATCCTGTTGATGAAACACAGCCCTTCTGACTGAGGGTGCAACCAAAATCAGCCAGTTCACTCCCATCTCTCTGTTACACAAGTGATGGACACGTTACTGACTCCTATGGCTGCCCAATGTGCTTCTTTTTCTTTAAATGGGGTTTTACATGTATTTTCTAAACCAAATAGATATATTGCAGTTAAAAGACATGTTAGTTAATATCATATCATAAAATGTAAATGAATGTTATGTACAAAACAAGTTCCTGTTAATGACATAAGACTAACTACTGTTAAAAAAACTGACTGTTGTGATCCCATGTACTAAATTGTCTATTCCTAGAAGCAGAGACATATGACAAGGAACACTAAAAGGAACTAACATATGACAAAAATCATGGAGTCCATCTATGTGTCAACAGACAGAAAGAGAGAGAGAGCAGATTATAAGATCTATTTATTTTTTGCAAAATAGTTTTCTAGTTGTTGAATTAGTAGTCATACAAGTTCAACGCATTTCATAAAGAACTGTTTTTCTGTTTAACAGTATGTAAATGTCATATAGCTTCTCAAACAACCATTTTCATAATTTTTCAAAAGATAACTTCATAGAATAGCCTAATTAAAATGTAATAACTACATATCTATTTACATCAGATGTCTGTTGTCTATATCTATATATGTGTGTGTGTGTCTGTGTGCAGAAAAAATATATATATGTTTTGTGTGTGTATATGTACCGATACCTAACAAAAAAACAAATCATCATTGATAAGAAAAAAACTCTACAATACAGCCATGCAAAGCAAAAAATTCTGGACCAACATCAATAAAATTCTTCACCCTGGTAATCCTGCCCCTCCCAGCCCCTACCCAAATAACACTCCTCAAGAAACTGCATCCCTTCTTAACAATTTCTTTATAGAATCTATCAGCAAACTTATTCTCACAGCCCATCACACTAATCCTACCTCCACCCCCTCCTACACCAGATACTAAAACCCTCTTCTCACTGACACCAGTTCCCACTGCCTATATTAAATCACTTTTGCTCAAACTTTAACTGAGTTCTCCAACTGCAGATAACTTACCCCCCCTTCCTCAATCTTGCCACAGATTCTACAGCATGTCCTATCTCTATACTAATAAACCGATCCATTCAAGAAGCCATGGTCCCTGACATTTGGAAACCTTTCTATACAATGCCATTGCATAAAACAGGAAACTCCACAGATCCTTCCAACTTTTGACCTATAGCCATCATTTCCCTGCTTTCTAAAATTCTAGAAAAATGTATTCACACCCAGCTTCTTAATCATCTAATCTTAGGCCTAACCATAGTACTTCTCCCACCCTTCTATTTTTTACCCACACCACAGCCAAAGCTAGAGGCAACAACCAAATTGTTTCCTGTCTATTCCTTGACTTCTCCAAAGCCTTCGATACTGTATCTCACTCTAAACTTCTCACTCAACTATCCAACATCAAGCTCTCAACTGTGACTCTCAAATGGTTCTCCAGCTACCTCAGCAGCAGGCAAAAGTCTGTCAGATGGCACACTTCATGCTCCCCTTTCCTACCCATGCTAATAATGGGGCCCCTTCCATTTAACATATTTACTAACAACCTCCATACATCTTGCACCGACTCCTCTCTTATACAATGCGCAGATGACTCTACACTTATCTCTATCTCTGACAACATCTCTCACCTTCACTAACTTACCCAAACCTCTTTCTGGTCCATACAGAAAATCAATTCATCTTTACCCCCCTCCCCCCCCAAAAAAACCCTCCTGTTTGTTCCTTAATCATTATCCCATCACAAGTGCCCCTTTACCATATCTTTTCTGGACAACACTCTCATAAAAGTAGAGCCTCACACTAAGTTACTCTGTACCATAATTGATGATCAATTAAAATTTGATATCCACATTCAAAAATGCAAAAAAAAAAAAAATCAAAAATTAGGATTACTTTATAGAACCAAGAAATTCCGTACTGCACGCTCTAAACTTTCTCTTGCCCAAGCTTTTCTCCTCCCTTCTCTACTCTATGCAGCCCCAGTTCTTACAAACATACAATCTACATTAATCTCCAAGCTTGAACAAGCCTATAACAAAGTTGCTAGATTTGCCACAAATCTACATTACGACTCTCACCTCTGTTATATACTTAAGAAACTTCAATGGCTAGAACTCCCTCAACAAATCCTACTTTCACAGCTACAAATCACGCATTCTATATGGTACAAACCTACTGCCTTGCCCACCCCCTCTCCTCCCAAGTATCCTACTATACCCCAAATTGATCACTCCGTAGCTCAGATCAACATCTTCTTGATTTCTATAAATCAAAGAAAAACATTTGCAAACTCTCATAAAAATACTCAATGTCCCAAGCCTGGAGCAAACTCCCATCTCATAAAAGAAATATCCCACACCAAAAACAGTTTAAAAAAGAGCTAAAACACACCCTATTGAACTCATGGACCTGTTACTACCAAGACACCACCTAATCCCCCCTCCCTCCCTCCCCCCTGTTATCATCGACCTAATAATTCTTGCTTCACTTCTTACTGTAATAACTCCTTTGACTCCATTTCTCCCTGTTATCATTACCGTTCCTCTCAGTCTGTTACATCTACAAGCTATCCGTACTTTACTTTATTTTATCTGCAAGCTATGTAAATATTGGTACTTGCAATCAAAACTTGTGTGTGTGTATGTGTGCGCACACGTGTGTGTGTGTGTGTGTGTATATATATATATATATATATATATATATATATATAAAACATAAAAAAAACACTCTGCAGCCAATATCCTATAACCACACCAACTGTAGTAAAGAAATGTTTTAATAAAACACACAAAGCCACAAATCCACAAACAGTACTCCTAAGTCAAGCGCTTTCGTCAATAGACTTCATCAGAACCTATATATATATTTATATGTTCATTTTATAACTATATTGCTTGCTAACTACTGTATATTATTACTGTCACTTGCTGCCTGACCACTTCGTACTAAATTTATCAGTTTTATGAAAATGCTGCTACCTATGTTAATAATCACAAATATATATTGTATTGTAAATTTTCTAACTGTATCGGTCAATCTTATGCATCACACTGGAGCTTTTCTCCTCGGATCACCACTAAAAATGGGCTGCTGGCCCAGTTGAACCAACCCAGTTAACGAATGTCAAAATAAAATAAATAAACTAAAAATATATATAGGTCAATTGTGCATGACCAAACCACCCTAGTATCGAATGTAAAACACCGACAAAATAAGTTTGATCATACATAATGACAAATGCAAAAAAAAAAAAAAAAAAATCGAAAAAAAATTAATACTGAGATAGGAAAACTATTTCCTCTCCCAATACTAAAACTAAACTATTGCCAACCCCCACCCCACTGCCATAACTCTAGCCTCAAATTTGTCTGAATAGTAGCAGTGGTACAAAAAGGTTTTAATGAGGTTAAGGGTTGGCTAAGGGGCAGCATTAGGGTTAGAGATGACACACATTACTAAAGAGGACAGGAGGGATCCTTCCCCTGCACCACCTTAGTAATGGGTGGTAACCCTGACCCTAATGCTTCCCTTTCTCCCAACCCTAACACTACACCATAATATATGTAATACCATCCCACAACAGTGTCAGTACAAAAGACAGACTCAGACACACAAACATTCGCAAACACACACAAACACTACAACTATCCTCTAACCTAACCTTTACCTTAAAATATACAATGCACACAAATGCACAGCACCCTTCCTTCACTCATCCCCGACCATAACCCTAACTCACATACACACACACACTCGCTCTTACCTCCGCCAACCCCACTTACCTGTACTGACATTTCATACCATCGACATGTCCTCCATTCAGCCATCAGTAGTATCAACATTAAATCACCCACCTTTGTTTGTCTGACAAACACATATTTGGTAAAATGCAGGGGGGCTATATATATATATATATATATATATATATATATATATATATATATATATATATATATATATATATATATAGTAAGAGCACACAACTGCAATAAGTATATATATATATATATATATATATATATATATATATATATATATATATATATATATATATATATATATATCCATATATCCATCCTTATTGCAGTTATGTGCTCTTACTCTATCTTGATGGCTCCATGAGAGCTTTGTAACTCATAACAATTTATATATATCCATCCTTATTGCAGTTGTGTGCTCTTACTCTATCTTGATGGCTCCATGAGACCTTTGTAACTCATAACAATTTACACAAATAAACTCCACTGCCAATCATGAGCGGACGGGTGATCTGCTGTGGCGCCCCCTAACCGGTAAAAGCCAAAAGAAGAACAATTTACACAAATACAGCTAGCTGTCATGATGCATTACATTTCTGTGTCTGTCTTGTCCACCAGTATCAAAGACTTTTTATTAATTTTCTAACATCTTGGTGCTCAAGTACAGAGAAAGAAGGGGAAATGTTGAGGAGAGGTACCCAAATAAACTACATGACATTTCAACAAAAAGAGCATAGTAGAGGAAACAAAGTAAAACAGTCTACACAGCAATAGCAGACAGAAAAACGTTATAAACCAAAGGGTATAAGGAACCTCAAATGAGATTGACCAAGTGAAGGATTTCTATATAAAAGAAAAACATGTGGTGTCAAACAGACAAAAGGCAAATTTTACAGAAAATGGCCATTATAAGGTGACCCACTGAACCAGTCCAGTCAGAGGAATATGGCTTGCATGGTAAGAAGGGGGCATCTGTGGTGGGAACAAGGTGTAAGGAGGCGCAATCAGATAATGTCAATTAATCATAAGTATAGTACCAGCAATCATTCCTGTACCTACTGGTATTTCTGAATGCAGAAACAGAAATGAATAGCAATATTGCTTTTGTTGAGGAAGTGCTTCAGAGCTTAGTGTGTGTGTGTCTCTCAGGAACAGAACTTTTTTTTTGGCTCCTCAATTTGGAGTTAGGATTGACAGCTTGCATGTCTAAAATGAAACGAGTAATACATTTTAAGTGCCTGCCTATTTTTGGAAAGATTTAAAATTTCACTCTCCAGCTATGAAATGTTTTAAGAAGGAATGATATGAATTGTGTACAAATGTTAATCGAGCATTATTTAGATTTTCAGTCTATTAAGCTAGAAGTGAGCAACAGTCTTTTCCAGAAGAATTCTGAATAAGGTATGGTTTTAAAACTTTATAATGACAGGAATGTCTGAGAATGCCAAGAACTGTGATGCAGCTAAATTTCTTGGAATAAAGAATTAGGAAGTAGTGTCTGTGATGGAACAAAAGAAGTGGGGCATTTGCCAGGAACATGTAAGCTAAGAATGAGAGGGTATTTATCATCTGACTCTTTGCTATGGTTAAAAAACAGCCATGATGTTTAATGCTCAGGAACTGAGAACTATGAGCAAGGGATCTAGTTAGTAATGAATTATTCACTTGACACGCAAAGTAATATGGGGTATGTGCAAAAAGTGACATTTGATAAATTTATTTTTGAAAAAGTTGGTTCATTAAAAATACAATATTCTGCCAGCCTTTTGTTTTTACCATTAGAAATGCAGTTTAATAGACAATTTTACGACTTAAAGTTCTGCATTTGTTTACTTGACTTACTTTGAGCAAGATGCTAAGTCATCGCTACAGTCAATTTAACTGAAGGATAGAAAGAAAGGTTATCACATAGAATTATGATCTACTTATTACTTGGTGGGATAAATCAGTTTCTTCACATAGTACTTCCCCTACTTTATCACTACTACAATGTATTTCATAGGTTCATAAGTATATACTAGGCTAACATCCACCAGGACCTTTATAAGCCTGGCCATGCAATCCAACCCAACCCAATTGTGTCCCTGTGTATCATGGGTGATTCACAGGGGGGGTATTTTGTTAGGTTGTTTCTAGAGGTTATGGGGGTATGTTAGTTTGGCCATTACTGTCTACATCTGCCTATCAGAGACATGAGGGCAAGACCTGGGATGAATTTCTGATTTCGCATCCAGTGGTCAACGTTACATTTAAATAGGGTTAGGGATGGACTCTACTTCACATGGATGGGGAGCATGTTAAAAAAGCATGGGGATCCTCTGAGACACATATCTGTCTCACCAGCATTCACAAGCAAAATTTAAATCCTTGGATCTAGTAGTTCTGATGCTGCTCATTTTGCAGATGTGCAAAAGATCCATCAAAGCTGGGATCCGAGAATGCCTTACATGCCAGGCATAAATTGCCTCTCAGTAACCTATAGGAACCCCGAGTATAGAGATAGGTCTTTAAGATGATCGGTACAGGACAATATATTTATATCCTGGATTCTCCTGTTAGAGAACCTTTGTGGGTGTTTGAATTGTTGCATATGTCTGGTCAGGTACATGATAAAATGGGTATTATACTCAATGATTGGTCTGATAAGGGCCAAATAAACTGGTACTGTGTCTTCCTTGGACCCGGATGCCATGCTCTTATTTATAAGTTTGGTGATACAGAATGATTTTCTTACTACCTAGGTCACATGTTGGTCAAATGCCAGATTACTGTCTACATATGTTCCCAGATCCCTTAGTACTGGGTCAACTGCCAGGGGTGTCTTTTCGGTGGAGTAATTAACCTAGGTGGCAGTTTTCCCAAAAGGTATTATAATGCATTAGCCAGGTTCAGGTAGCTGGTGTACCCCATTTTCCCCACATGCATTGCCTTGGTGACCTTTTCCGAGAAGTCCAACAGATTTAGTAAGCATTACCTTACCTTAACAAAGCTAAACTGGACTAGGTCCACTATCTGAACATTGCCTATGTCTTTGCTGATCATTTTCATAATAATTCGTTACATGGTTTTGCATATTAGACTAATCAGACTAATAGGGCTGTAGTTCCGGGATCAGTTGATGATCCACCCTTGTGAAGTGGGATGACCATTGTAGTCCTCCACTCTCAAGGCAGAAAGTCTGTTTTGAAGCTGTAGTTGAAAAGTGACTCAAGTGGTCATAATAGGTCATGTCCCAAGCTATTTAAGAGGCATCCCAAGATATTGCAAGGGCCCATTGAGGCTGTGCTTTTGGCCTTAGAGAGTGCCACTAGGACCTGCTCTCTGTTACTAGTTGGAGGAGTTATGCTAATACATATTTCAATGCGGAAGCTCAGTGCAAGGTACTAACCTGCCTGAGACACACATTCATTGAGATCAACAATGTCGCTCTTCATATAGTCCAGGGATATCTGTCTCAGGTCGTTCGCTAACACCCACATGGACTATGACAGAATCATACTGGTACCTGTGGTGTAGTGACTTGAGTTCATCCATAGGAAGCACATTGATACAATTAACAGGATTCTGATATCTGGTAAGTGTAATTTGTTATGTATAAATATGATTTATTATTTGACATCTTAGCTTTGAAATGGTATTTGATATTTTTTGAAACTAAAGATTGGTTTACAAGATTCTTTAAAAAATGACAAAGACCAATGTATTTTTTTAATCTATTATCCTAGTCAGCATAGCAAAGAATAACAAATAGAGAATTATAAGCTAATTCTATTTTCCTCATATGGTCATGCAAATCTGCTTTGATATGTAAACACGTTCAAGGGGGAAATGCTAGGTAATTGAAGGACATGTTATTATTTTCTGTGGTCATGTAATGAGCATCGTCACTTTAAAAGGATTTTTATATTTATATTCTAAACCAAAGGAATATACCAGAGTTAATACCACACAACTATGAATAGTAACTCAGTGTAATGAGGGAGCAGGGCCAAGGACTGTTAAAAGTACAGCTCTGTGCTGACAGTATTGCATTTGAATCTCACATACTGAATTCTGTCTGCCTAGTAAGAGAAACCTGGGGCAAGGGAAAGTTAATACAACTGAGACATGACAAAGATCCCGGATCAGCAGTGCAAGAGACAGAGAGAATATAATAAAAATCCATGTAAAATGCTATTCTGGATTATGGTACTGTTCAACAGGTATGATCTCTCTGAAAAAATGTTGAGGTCAAGCTTAGATTTTTAATATCATAATTAATTAGATTGATATATTAAAGCTATGGAGAGTATCATAAACAGCATCATAAGGCTGACTTCTCTAATTCCCAGAATCAGTGGTACTTCTACCCTTGTGGAGGGACACAGCACAGTGTCAGGGTTTGGGTACATAGCCTGTGGCTTTAGACTTACGTTAATCAATTTAAGGAGGGGGTTAGCAAGAGCTTGTTTGACACTGTTTAACAAGCATCCAGGTAACTTATCACGACCCATAGATGAAGTATTTGGTTGTAGATAAAACTTTAAATACATGTTCTTTAGTAATGTTAGAGGGTGTGGGAATCTGGGATAAATGGTATTGAAATAAGTGTTAAATAAATATTTTCAGACAACTTGTTTGCTAGTATATTTTCAATGTCATTTGACTCAGAGTGGGAGGGTGGGTCTCATTAAAGAGAAGTTCAATGTAAAGCTGAGTGTTATTCCTTAGTTTTCTAACATAGCTAAAGAAGGATTTGGAGTTATCCATTATGAAGCTAATCTCCACTCATGAATTGCTTTCATTTTCTTGATAATATATTTATGCTGTTCTCATTTTAAAGAGTCCTTACCTTAATGTACAGGTTTAAGGCATTTTCCATTGTTATAGAGTTTGTTCACGTTGGTCGATGACCAGCAGGGCTTGACTTTAAATTTCTCATTGTATTTGACTCTACTTGGGATGCCTAGAACTATCCATTTGTCCAAGTGAGCATAAAACCCCTTGGTGAAGTTTGCTGCTGTGCCAGTGTCAATAGTTGAAATGTCATAAGTAAATTTATAGATTTTTTTGCTGCTCTTTTGTTTTGCTGAATTTCTGAAATAAAACCATGACTATGGCCAAGTTAAGCAGAGTTTGACTAAAGGTAAGGATGCCTGCAGGAAATATAAGGGATCACTGGGTGCTCATTTAGGGGTGTGTGTGATTTATACAGCCACAATCTCTGAGGATAGGTAGCATCATAGTATGCATCCTGGGGTGGTCTTCATGCTCATCAAACCACCCTATGACAACATCACCACCCCTGCAAATCCACCCCCCACCTCCAACTAACAATTGCTCCAAGTTCAGCTTCCACCCAGAATCAACCAAATCCATTGAAAAACTACTCCCCAAGCTCAAACCAATGTCTCAAGCCACAGATAAATTACCCGCTGAATACCTCCACCTGGCTGCAGAAGCCATATCATATCCTGTCTCCATCCTAATTAACAGATCCATCTCTGAGTGTACAGTACACAAGCTATGGAAAATATCACTTATCCCTCTACATAAAGATTCCTCTACATAAAGGGGGAACTTCTCTGGAACTCAATAACTACTGCCCTATAGCCATACTATCCCCTTTATCTAAAATTTTAGAGAGGGTAATACACAAGCTACTAATGAAATATCTCATAGAAAATAATCTAATAGCAACACAGCAACATGGCTTTAGACCCTTCCATAGCACCACCACCACACTAACAGAATTCACCAACATTGTCAATACTCACAGAAACAGCAGACTCCTTGTATCTGCCACTTTCCTTGACTTGTCCAAAGCATTCAATATGGTTAACCACAATAAACTCCTTCTTTCACTAGCAACTCTAAACCTTACCACCCTTGGCCATCTCCTGGTTCAAACACTACCTAAAGGGAAGGTAACAAGCTGTTATGTGGCAAAACCAACTCTCCCCCTCCCTACCAGTCTCACTAGGAGTACCCCAAGGCTCTATCCTGGGGCCACTTTTTACCCACTTCACCAATCAGCTCCAAAACAGTATTCCTAAAGCCTCAATAGTGCAATATGCAGATGATACCACCATAATATGCACAGCCATATCAATTGACATCCTTCACTCCCTAACACAAGAATCACAAATAAGTGCGGGAAATGAGGCATATTTAATCTCCACAGGTGGGAATACTTGCTATAACTGGTTGTAGCTTCCTTCTGCAGTCAGCATGGCTGGTGTAGGTGAGGGCACTCGGTTTAGAGCACAATGCTGGGGCATCTAGGAGTCCAAAATTATGGTTTGGCTCCTCGTCCTCAAACATGAGCAAAGACTCCTGCAGGGTCAGTACCAGGGTACCCAACATAAAAACGGAGGCCTGGAACAGTCTTGCCCATGATCTCACCAGTGCCACTGGTGTTCCTCGGACTGGTGAGCAGGTCAGGCACCATTATTCTGACCTGAAGTGGCGTAGGGGGGATGAACTGGACTGGTGGATCCAGGAATCCTGTAGGATGCCTAATGCTCCAGTACTGAGTAAGCAGCCATTGTATTAAGTAGTTAAGAATCACCATGCTTGTCTATACTATGGATAGGTATGTCTCAATATCACTGCATTTACTTCACAACTGCAAGTGACCGGGCTATGAATGTGCAAGCCCATGAAGATAAGCTGCATTATGAGGCAGGTTAGTAATTATTCTGCATGTACTGTTATATAAAATAAATGAGAGAGCCTTCAAAAAGTGTTTTAACCCAATAAATTAAGGTGTAATAATCCTTTAATAAATGTATAATTCCTGGAGTGTGTCTGTGTCATTTTCTTTGATATGTTGTTGTACTGTTACATTCTACAAATAGTAGTGTTGTATTAAGCAGTGTCAACCCACACTTGGGTAGGCCCATATAACGTGGATGAAGGTAGTGCCAGTATCTTGCATGCATATGTACAGCTCTCAACTGTTGGCTCATGGCCAGCATGTACAGGTTAATCTGGAACATGAGTAGCTTGGTATTGTGTTCCCCAGAAATGTCAGTGTGCTGCCAGAAATGTAGGGAGCTGTTAACATATAACTGATACTTTCACCTGAACATATCTAGATAATTATATGAAAGTAGAGCTGTCAGTGTACCATCTTAGCAGTAGTGTGTGTGAGCAATTCTCAAAATATGTTGCAGTAACATCTGCATCTTGGACAGTTTGTATGTAAGATACAGCTCATGTATATAATGATCTAGCAAAATCCATTTGCACAATATAAGGACATTGGGTAGTGTAATAATACATGTAAGGGACATATAACTGCAGTTAATAGGAATGTAGTGAAAACTAGAAGGATATATAAGTTGTTAATTGAGCTGTATTTTTCCACCTTACTGTATGTGCATAAAAAATGCAATTCCACACCTCAATCGGTATATCTAATCTCAAAACATTTGTTGAGACATATGTCCAATTGGTTTATAAATATTTGTATTTATTTCTATGTATGTGCCCTGTTAAAATACCACAATATTGGTGGTCTGCTGCTATCAATTAAACCTGCATGCTGTTGTAATGTCCACTATTGTTCTATATATGCATGTGTTATGCTTGCTTTTCAACTGTTGAAAATCTGGTGTGTTGGGTTAATGTGAATACTTCTGCATGCTGTTATAACTAAGTGGGAATGCTGTTGACTGTTACTAACCCATATCTTTATTAAACTCTCAAAAACATAGTTCGTATGGGAAGGCCGGTCCCAGCGGACCCACTTGTCCCACCTCAGCTGGCCATGGCACCTGGCACCAGCAGATCTGGTGCCCAGCCTGGGACTTCCTCCTCTGTTGGCCCTGTGCCACCTTTGGGTGGAAGCGCTGCAGGGGATGGGGCTTGCCCCCCCCGTGCAAGCGTGGGGGGAGAGGCACCTATCACCCTTCGTAAGGTCTGGGCTGTGGTGCATAGAGAGATTGAACGTTCTGTTGCAGAACCTCTACGCCAGCTTGAGGCCCGAATGGAGCAACTCACGGGTCAGCCTGCCCCTCCTACACAGCCCCCAGCACAGCCACCTTCTGGGCCGTGAAGGTGCAGTGGTGACTGCCCATGGGGGGGGGGACCTAAGTCCCACTGTTTCCATCTGGGGGCTCATGGGCTTGCGATTTCCAAACATCCCTCCCCGTCAAAGGTATTCACCCACCACATGTGTCATATACTACCCCTGTATGTGTCTTGTTTGTCTTGTCTGTTTACATCTCCAACCTACCTCCTCAAATATACCTACTTCCCCTACCCCATCATTCCACTCTCATCTGAAAAAAAAGGGCAATCTGTTCCCAAAAAAAAAATTACGCCCTATACATAGCTGCCCATTTTGCACACATGTCCATTGGACACATGAAATGTTGTTTAATTGGCATTACAACATACTTTGTTGTCCTTACCCCTCTCTCAGGGGTTGAAGGGTTCATATCTACCTCCAAATGAATTGCATATGCACAGCTGTTGAAGAAATGGGCAGCTATGGACATTCCCTACACCCGTCCTGCACATCCTGAGCTATTTTCCATACTGTCTTTCCCTCTTTGTGCCCCTTTTTCACCACTTTCCTATCTCCCCATTTTTCTTTTCTTTCAAAGAAATTATCACGGAGGTGAGCTGGAGTAAGCACTATTAAGCAGTAGTGAGCGGGATTGTGCTTGTTTGTGCTTGGCTAAGCTATGCGAGGCATTGCGCAAACCCGCTCACAACTGCTTAAAAGTGCCTTAGTCACTCTGTATGTGAGGGCCCTTGTTCTGCTCAGGAACAAAATAAAACACCTCTGTAAGTCTCAAACCCTGGACCTTGCACACACTACACAACATGAAGTGCCACTAAGCCACAGTAGATATACATTAAGTTGGTGCATAAATAATTATATCATGCATCAGAATGAGTGAATGTAAAGGAAAATTGGGAATACCATACCACACAACTTGTTCTATGGATGTTGACCAACAGTTGTTGTGGGATTACATTACTTGACTGTGATAAGAGAAGCAGCCATTCTAGCAGGAAAAAGAAGTTATGTCTTACCATAACGTTCCATCTGTATTGTTGATCCTCGTTCAGTCATTACGCATGGGTATCGGTTCCGACCTCGGAACGGAGCCGGCCATATTCCAAGCTTGCGTCAGCTTCAAACTCTCGAGCTAAACTCTTACCCACAATCCCCCTCCCCCTGTTACCTCAGATTGAGTTTGCAAGTCAAAGAAGGTAGAGGCTACCTCTGGTCAAATAACCTAAGAGAGCCGGATGGTGAGATCCACTAGAAACCACAGGAGGGGGAAGGAGGGGGAGTCATAATGACTGAACGAGGATCAACAATACAGATGGAACATTATGGTAAGACATAACTTCTTTATCTGATATTGTTAATCCTCGTTCATTCCTTATGCATGGGACAGAGTCCCCAGCTACCAGTATTCCTGGGAGGCTCTCATGGAAGGACATTCCTGAGCACCATAGAACCGAAAAATGCTCTTCCCCTGGAGGTCAAATCCAATTTGTAATGATTGATGAAGGTATGAGGCGTAGCCCAAGTTGCAGCTGCACAGATGTCATGTAAAGAAGCTCTGGCATGGAAGGCACCAGAAGTTGCCACCGACCTTGTTGAATGAGCTTTCATGGTAGTAGGCAATGAGATATTACGTTGTGTGTAAATAAAGGTCACACAGTCCCTTCAACCATCTAGCTAATGTGACCTTAGCAACAGCAGATCCTAATCTAGGTCCAGAAAAGGCCAAAAATAACAGGTCAGATATTTGAAAGGACCTAGTCCTGTTTAAGTAAAAACAGATTTGTCTGTGGATATCTAGGTTATGTAGGCAATACTGTACTCTGTGTGAATGATTGGGAAAGAAAACTGGCAATTCAATAGTTTGATTAATGGACATTTCAGAGATCACTTTTGGCAGAAATGATGCATTAGTTCTCAGAGACACTCTATCTCTATGAAAAATCAAGTATGGACTCTTGATACATAAAGCTTGAAGCTCAGAAATACATTTGGCAGAAGTAATGGCAACCAAAAACAAGGTTTTCCATGGCAAATGCTTGAGGTCGCAAGAAGAGGCTGGTTCGAAAGGTGGCATTGTCAGAGCTTGTAGAACTAATGATAAATCCCATAGTTGAACAGGGTCCCTAAAAGGTGGCTTCAGATCATTCACACCTTTTATGAAGGTCTTGCACAATTTATGGGACAGAAGAAAGGAATCTTGGACACCCTCATGAAAATTAGAGATTGCAGCCAAATGAACTCTAATGGTAGAGGCCATTAGACCCGATTGAAAAAGGTCGGCCAGATAGTCTAGTATTATCGACACTGGTGCTGAGAAGGGATCTACTTGTTTATCTTTCAGCCAGCAGGTAAATCTTTTCCACTTGCTCAGATAAGTAATTCTAGTGGAAGACGTAAGAGATGCAATGAGAATGTCACGTACTGGTAAAGAAAGATCATTCTGCCTGGTAATCAAGGGAATTCTAGTAGCCAAGCCATGAGCTTCAAGCTGTTCAAGTTGGGATGGATCAGGTTCTGTGGATGTGAGATCAACTCTGGGGTTGGATGGAGAATTCATGGTCGATCTAGTAGGCGAGGCCAAAGAAAGGGGAAACAAATCTGTCGAGAGCAATATGGTGCTATGAGGATCACCTTGTTCTTCAACCGATGGGCTTTCTTCAGAAACTGGGGAATGAAGGGAAAAGTGGGAATGTGTAAAGAATACAGAGGGCCAATTGTGGACTACAGCGTCCCTGGGTGACTGTCCCGGAGGAGGAAGCAGGGTGAAGTAGTTGCTGCATTTGTAGTTGGTCGGGTATGCAAAGAGGTTGCAGCAAGGATGGCCTCAGTGGTGGAAGATCTCTGCCACTATCAAGGGATTCAGGGACCACTCATGAGGTTGGAGAATGCACCTGCTGGGTCCGTCTGCTATCACGTTGGAACTCCCGGGAATGTGCATTGCTAGAAGAAAACGGTTGGTAGCCATCACCCATTGCCATATCCTCATGGCCTCTCAACAAAGGGGGTAAGATTTGGTTCCACCTTGCTTGTTGATGTACCAGACCACCACAATGTTGTCTGATTGAATCACAATTGTCCCACACAGCAGCAGGGGATGGAATGCTTGCAATGCAAGAAGCACCGCCCTCAGCTGTAAAACATTTATATGCAGATGGGCCTCCAGTTCGGACCAAGTGCCTTGGACTGTCTGTCCCTGACATAGACCCCCCACCCCATCAGGGAGGCATCCGTGGTCACTGTGGCCTTGGGTCATTGGGGGGAGAAGGGGTGAAATCATTGTGACAGATTGTGTGTCATCCACCAATTTAAATCCTGTTTGCACCTGTGGGTTACTCGAATCATGGCTGAAAGAGGATGCTGAAAGGGATACCATTGGGTGAGCAGTAGCCATTGTAGAAGCCTCATGTGAAACCTGGCCAGGGGGACAATGGTGATGGATGCTGCCATGGAACCCAACAGCTGTAGAACCGAGTGAGCCGTAGATTTCTCCCTTGAAAGGATTGGAATCAGTTGTTGCTTTATCCTTAAAATTCTGTGCTCTGGAATAACAGCTCTGCAGTTCTTCGTGTCCAAGATAACCTCTATGAATTCTGTCATCTGAGATGGGGTGAGATTGGATTTTTGCCAGTTTATGGTTATGCCTAGCTTTTGTGCAGCGAGGAGAGAGTATGCCAGGGCTTCTTCCAGTAGATGTCTGGTGGGGGCGCAAATGAGCCAGTCATCTAGGTATGGAAACACCTGGAATCCTTGAAGTCGCAAGTGAGCTGTGACAACTGCCATGCACTTTTTCAACACTCTGAGGGCTGTAGAGAGTCCGAAGGGCAGTATTCTGAAATGGTAGTGACTGGCTCCCGGCACAGAAGTGCAGAAATCTTCTTGATGGCCTGTCCACTTTTATGTGGTGGTACGCATCTTGAAGATCTATCAAGCACATCCAATTGTCTTTTTCCAAAAGCAGGAGGATAGACTGTATTGTGACTATCCAGAATTTTTGTACTCTCACAAACTTGTTCAATACACTGAGATCCATAATTGGTCTCCAGTCCCCGGTTTTCTTTGGCACCAAAAATAGTCTTGAGTAGAATCCGGACCCTATCTGGTCTGGAAGGACTATTTGGATGACTTTCTTTCTTAGCAGCATTTCTATCTCTAGTGCTGCTTCTTCCCTTTGACTGGGTGGAACATTGGGAAGGTTTCTAAAGGGACAGGACAAAGATCAAAGGGGATATGATAACCTCTGGTTATAATCCTTTGTACCCAAGAATCGGTGGTGATGGTTAGCCAGGCAGAAGGGTACAAGTTGAAATGCCCCCCAACTACCTCCAGAGGAAAGGAGTTGGGCCACTCTTCAGGAACGCTGGTAGGATTGGCCAGGGAAGGAATCCCTGGAACCCTGGTTACGTGGACCCTCTATGCCCCGAAAGGAGCGTCTTCCCTGTGAGTTTCCCCCTCTTCCTCTAGGGAAGAACTCAGCCTGAGTGTCACAGAAAGGACCCTGAGATTTCCTGAACCATATTTTCCCACTCTTTTGGTTTTGGGAGAAAGCATGTTGAGGGGAAGAATAGCGAACACCTACAGCAGAAAGGGTCTTACCATCCTGTTCACATCTGGCCAGTGTGCTTTTAACTTTGGGTCCAAACAATGAGGAGGCCTCAATGGGAGCATTAAGAAAGGAAGCCTTAAAGGGTTCCATGGAATTGCACAAGCGCATCCAGGCATGTCATCTCAAGACTGCAGCTGAACCCGCTGCTCCTTCTGATGCATGAGATATCAGTCACATAGAGGAGTTAGATATTGACTCAATGGTGGCCAGCTGAGAGGCCACTTTGTCACGGACCTCATCAGACATGGCCCCAGCCAAGGTTTCAGAGAGCTCAGAAATCAGATCCCGTTGAAGCCTGTTAAAGTGTGCCATATAATTCAGGGACCTGATTGCATCAGCGACCTTTACTAAGGTGCACTTCCCTATCCTTTCCAGGGCCCAGGACTCTGTTAGGCGGATGGACAGTCTGGCTTTCTTCTTCTGCCAGATCCTTTTTTGTTGCAGCCGCCACCACCAAAGCATCCACAGGAAGACCTTTTGACCAATGAGGATCCATAGCAGGAGGGGATAAAATCTTATCTGGCCTCCGGGGAGTAGTTTCGACGGTGTCAGGAGCCTTCCAAGCACATTGCACGATAAGCCAGACAAGTTCATTGGCAGGTGAAGTAACCCAGGAGGTATGGAGCTGGGAGCAAAAGGCCTGCAGGAACACAGATTCCTCAGAGGTCGGATTAGAGGACTGCCAGTCACCTTTCTGTTTCAGGATTTTGAGGATATCACCAAAGGATACCTCTGAGGGTGACAGATGGGATCCTTCCCCTCATCAAAATCTGTGTCTTCAGTGAGGGACTCCTCTGTAGAGTCCATGTGCTTCCTCTTACACTAATGCTTCCAGTGGACTTCCTCAGCAGGAGAAGCTGGGGAAAACAGCAGAAAAAGGGTTTCCTGTGGGAATATATCCTGAGGCCCTTGCACCCGGTGTCTGCTCTGTGTGACTTGTGAAACCAGTGTACCAGAGGAGGGATAGACAGTCCAGTATCGCCAGCAGCAGCAAAAGCCTTCTCCATCAGTTGGAAGGCTGGTTCACCTGAAGAGGAGTGAATGTCTAGGACAGAGGTCACCCCTCCCCTAAGTGGCTCAGCCTGCCTGCCCGGAGTCCCTGGATGGCTGTGGAGCAGCAAACTATGCGTGTCACAACTGACATCCTGGGTCATAGCAAAACTTTCCTGCCACGAAGGCAACTGTGGTTCCTTAGTGAGATCCATAAAGGGAACCACAGAAGGGGAAGACTGTGCTATATCCATGGACTTCAAAGGCAACGAAGGAGGAGAATAAGAAGGGGTCTTTGGAGACAGGTGATCACCTCCCAAGGAAGGATAGTTCCTGGGGTGTGGGATACCTCTGGCCAAGAGCACCTGATCCACAAGACGCAATACATCATGTTCAGAAAGGCTTCTAGTCGACCTCATGGAGACTGAGGGAGAAACAGGCCTGTCCACAGAAGAGGCAATTTCAGTGCCCATCTCACCAGTCTGCACCGAGAACAATGGTGCAGAGAGAGACTGGACTATGGGTGTCTGCACCGAAGAAGTCATCGGTGCCGAGGTCATGGTCTGCAATGACACAGGGATCGGTGCCAAAGTGGTTGTCGTTACTGAAGCTGGAACCGACAAAACTGTGTCACATACTCTCACACACCTGGACACAACTGGAACACACACACACACAGTTATGGTGACATCATCAGACTTGACAAAGTGAGTATATCACTTTTAAGGGGTGTGAGTAGTCTCCAAAAAGGTTGCTCTCTCCCTAGGGAGAGACAGACGCACACACAGTTGGCAAGTGCAGGATTCAAACTCCTACCTAACTACATTATGATATTACAGCAGTAAGCATTGACACGACGCGCTATACAAATTACTGGGATTTCACCTTCCCACAGGTATATTTGTAGGATGGTGACATCATCAGACTTGACAAAGATAAGTATATCACTTGTAAGGGGTGTGAGTTGTCTCCAAAAAGGTTGCTCTCTCCCCAGGGAGTGACAGACACACACATACACAGTTGGCAAGTATGGGGTTCTTAATCAAAACTAAGTACATTTTTACACTTCAGCAAGCAATATGGAGTTACAGGATGCAATACAGACATTACTTGCTGACAGTTTGCCCAAAGGCTTTTTTCACATTTGCTAACCTCAGCAGGCTTATCATACTAGGTGTATTGTTAGTGTATTGTATGCATAGGCCATAACCATATCATATATGGGTTGATGCACCACATGCTGGCACACACAGTGTCAAAGTGGATGCTAAGCTCTGTCAACCCAATACTGGAAAATACCGTCAAGAGGAGTAGGGTCATACAAGCACAACACCAACAGTCTCACATAGACCTACAATATAAGCACCAGCAAAACACACACATAAATACACATTAACATACTCAGAGAATACAAATATTAATCTGAAAAAGAGAAAGTGTCCTCCTAAGTAGACAAGCAAGCAACATGCACCTCCAAGCACATGCCAGAAAACACACACCAAAGCAGTGTGCCTCACAACATGCCCTAAGGCAAAACAACATACCCAACACACTAGTAATAGGTGACTCCATAGTCAGGCACACAGATGTTCCACTCACTAGGCTGGACAAGGGGAAGGTTACTGTCAGTTGTCTGTCTGGTACTATGATCCGCCACATAACACAAGCACTTACATCACTCCAGAACAGGTACATATATGACGCGGTCTTTGCACATGTCAGTGTGAATAATCTGAGACATACCTCCCAGGACAACATGACAAGAGATATGTAGTAGCTCTATGATCATGTAGCCCAGGCTGGTATAACCCTGACCTTGAGTAGCATCTTAACTTCACCTAAATGATACTGCAATATAACAGAAAGATGATAAACTTCAACAATTGGCTGAGCTTTTGGTGTCATTCAAAGGGGATCCAGTCTCTGTCTGTCTGGGATGACATGATAGATGAGCCTCGTTGCTTTGCTAGAGATGGTTTGCACCTATCACCCCTATGCTTCCGAATACTGGCCAAGGCTTTTGCTGTCCCCATATCACCTTTTTTAGGTAAGGCTCAAAGAACAAACCAACCCCCATAACCAACACAAATAACCACAAAGTGAGCTAAATGCTGCTCAATACCAGAAGTCTCAGCCTCCAAATGCACACACTCAAGGCACTCCTCAGTATGGAGAATATTGATATCTGTGCAGTAACAGAAACCTAGTTCAAGGCTCCAGAGAGCACACCAGCACTACCAGGATACTACTCATTCCATACCTTCCGGCATCAGAACCTGGATCATAACACATAGAGCGGGAATGTATCCATATTCATCAAGGATACCTACACCTCTCTCTACATCCTCTCTACAGGATATGTACCCATAGAATGTTGCACAGCAATGTTCTTCCCACTCCACAGGGGAGGGGCCACAACAGACCCTTGGCATTCCTGCTCTATGAGCCTGACGAGTCTGATCTGCAAGGCAATGGAGCCAATAATAATGGAACTCAACAATAAAGACATTGGGAACCATCACACAGTGGAGCACACCCAGTTTGGCTTCATCAAAGGCAGATCATGCCTCCTGAACTGGGTGGATTTCTTTGAGACAGTTACCCAGGCTACAGATGATTGAAAGGAGCTTCACATAGCCTACCCATACCTCGCTAAGGCCTTTGACACCATTCCCCAGTCAGGTATCATAGATGAACTCCCCAACCTGGGCATAAATCCATACATAACAAGATGGATTGCACAAATTAAGAGTTGCTGGCTACATGTCAGACTCTAAACCGGTAACAATTGGTGTCCCCCAGGGTTCAGTCCTGGGGCCCCTCCTGTTTGGTATATACTTCTCAGAAGTACATGCCAACACAGGAGGGTTGTGGTTAACTAAGTTTGCTGGGAACTGTAAAGTGTGTGCCATAACAGATTCCCCGGATGACACAAATATTCTCCAGAAGGGACTCTATGAGACAGATTTCTGGTGTCAGAATCATGGCCTCAAGCTCAATGCGAATGCATGCATAGTAATCCCCTTCGGGAGAAACAAAGTACCCACAAACTACCACATAGGTGTTACCCCCTAAAAACTGACGAGGTAATAAGGGATCTAGGGACACAAGTAAATAGTCGTCTTTCCTTTGACAACCATGTTGCCAAAGTGGTTAGGAAATCCTATGTGGCCTACCTAATCAACAAAGGGTTTGCATCAAGATCAAAAGAGGTAGTGGTGGCCCTCTACTCTTACATCATCAGACCCATCATTGAGTACAGTGCACCATTTTGGATGTACTCGACTAGGCATATCCAGCAACTGGAGAGACCACAGAGGTACCTCACCAAGAGGATTACTGACCTCAAACAGTTGTGTTATGCAACACAACTGGAAAACCTGAATCTGTTCTCTGTTGCGTACCGCCTACTCAGAGGCAAACTCTGCCTAACATACAAAGCCATGTCCAGCACATAACTGTTGAACATGCTCCATCTAAGGAAAACAAAATTGAGTCGCACTACACACTCCAGGGATATGAACCTCATCACAACAATGAATACAGCATGCTGGTGGGATAGAGTACCATCCCAGAGACTTGCCTTACTGTGGAACAGACTCCCAATGTACATAAGACAGAGCCCCTTGCTGACACTCTTCAATTGGAACCTTGATGAGTGGATGGGAAACAGACAATTCATGCCGGGGATCACATCAGCAGCCCCACTAGATAGGGGCTTAGGGTACTAATCATTAGAACTAGGGCTTAGGAGACTAACCAATGGGGTGGTGAAAGCTGCACAACTTGCCTAGGCTAATATATGTCTTCGTGAAGATAGTCTACTACATACCTATGAACCTATGTGGCAGGTACATGTCTACAGATAGTAGATGTGTACTTCATTGTACAGTCATGTTGTACAGCAGGCACATGCACCACATACACTGTAATGCTTACAGATACTGGTGGCTATTATGTACAGTGGGTGAGATGTGCACCTCATGTCTTTTGTGCCATTGGGATGTGTGCTGGGTGGGACAGTCTTGGATGGCTCCTTGTCATGGTCACCCTCTTACACAAATCTCTGCCCATCCATCTTTGGCTTATTATACTGTGTTCCCCCTAAATATATAGGTACATATGTAGGTAGGTAATAGGCCATCTGCCTGAAGGCATATATTAGTATAGCCAGAGTGTGCAGCTATCGCCACACCTGGGGTTCGTTCCCTATGCCTCTGTGTAGTAGAGCTGATGAAGTGATCCACGGCGTGAAAGTTCAGTTTCACATACACTCATCAAGGCTCCTCTGGAAGAGTGTCAGTGAGGGACTCACCTTAATGTAGGTTGGGAGCCTGTTCCAAAGCAAGGGAAGTCTGTGAGTTAGTAATGTACCCCTCCAACATGTTCTATTTATTGTTGTGATGATTATATCCTTAGAGCATGTGGCACAGTGAGCTTGGGTTTACTTCAGATAGAGCATGTACATCAGTTCTGCATTGGACATGGACCTGTATGTTGGGCAGAGATCGTCAGAGTAGATGGTATGCAACAGAGTACAGATTGAGTTAATTTAGTCTTGTTGCATGGGGCAACTGTTTGAGGCCAGTAATCCTCTTGTTGAGGTAACTTCAGTGGTCTTTCCAGCTGCTGAAGGTGCCTAGTCAGATACATCCCAAGTGTGCCGTGGTACTCTCTGATGGGTCTGATGACTGACGAGTAGAGGGAACCTCCTTTGACCTACATGCTAAGACTTTGGCAATTAGTGGGGACACATAGCATGATTCTTTAAACACTTTGTGAATTTGTTTGTGAAAGTAGAGATGACTATCCATGTGTCCATAGATCCCTTATTATTACCTCCATATTTAGGGTGTTGGCACCTATGTGGTATTTGTATGACTGTAGCTTGAGGCCATAATTTTGACACCACATCTGTCTGATGGAAACCCTTTTTAAGGATGTCTCTGTTGTCCCAAACATCGGTTATGACAACCTTTTTGCAGTCATCCACAAACTTTGCTAACCATAGCCCTCGTGTGTTTGACTGTACTTCTGAAAAGTATACACCAGACAGGAGGGGTCTCAGGACTGAGCCATGAGGGACAGCAGTTGTTACCAGCTTACAGTCCAACAGGGAAACCACAATTCTTACCTTGTGAGATCTATCTGTGCCCCATTTGGCAATCCATCAGATGATATACGTGTTTATGCACAGGTTGTTGATTTTGTGGATACAACATGTGTGTGGGATGTTGGAAAAGGGCTTTTCAAGGTCTATGTAGGCCGTGTGGAGCTCATTTCATTGATGTATGTCCTGGGTAACTGCCTTGAAAACAGTCTATCAGGTTTAGGGACCATGATCTGCCCCTGACCAAACCAAAATGGGTAGTGTTCGTTGTTTGTAGGCTCCCAATAGCTCTGTTTATGAGCTTCATAATGATGGACTCCATGGCCTTGCAGATCAGGCTTATAAGACAATAGTTCCCATGGTCTGTTGTGCACCAACACTTGTGGAGTGTGCCAAATGTTGCTGTAACCCATTCCACAGTTTCATATCCTGTACAGAGGGTGAGTCTCAACAGACTGTTCAGGTGCAGGGTCTGTTTGTTTTGGAGTTCACATATGACACAGCCAGGAACACCATGTCATCCCATAGATGCCATGTTTTTAGGTTTGGATAGAGCTGTTTAACCATTGTATATGTGATTTCTGGGTTTTCACAATCTCCAGGTATGGTAATGGGCCCTTTTGTCAGTGAGAGGGGGGTCTACATATGTATGAACCTGTCTAGCAAGATGTTGGCAATGTCAGTCATGTACATGTATTCATTTACACTTTGCACTAACTCAGAGCATATATGAGTTTACATTGATATTTATGACATAGCTAAAGAAAGCTTCATGGTTCTCTATGGAATCTTTGGCAATATTTTTGGCAGAGCTTGGCTTGGATAATGTTAGAAGTGCTCATTGTTTCTTGATGATACTGATCGGAGATTTATTGATCTTCTTTGGATTTTAACTTTCTTTGAATAACTTAAGTACTTGTATTACATAGTTTGATTATGACAGGGGTCCAATATATTATATGGGTCTGTTTTCATATCACTGTGTGTGCAAGGCAGGACTGGTGAATAGTGACGTGTCTGGAGTAAGAACTGCAACTGCCAGATATGTGTGGCCCACTGCTGTACTCAGACATGTCCTAAGTGTGTGAGCATGCCCAGTATGACCGTTCGGTATGTTGTTGACTGAAATTTGCTTCATTTGTTTAAGTGTGTGAGCATGCCCAGTATGACCTTTCAGTATGTTGTTGACTGACATTTGCTTCGTTTAAGTGTGTGAGCATGCCCACTATGGGCATATATACTCTATGTGTGTGAAAAATCAAGTTGGTTTTTATTTCAGGGCTCACCTTTGTGTTGTACATTGACAGGAAGCACGCTGTGCCTGCAGGGCTTCCATGACTCAATTTGCATAGACTTATTAACATTTCTACATACAGGGGGAACAGCTATTATTTGTACATTTCTACCCGGGGGGCACATTTGATTGTTACTGTGGGTGTACATAGGATGAGGGGTGCACCTGACACTTATACACATTTGCTAGGCCTGCACTGCTATATCAGATACTCCATTTCAGTCTGTACTCCTCCCTATCATACTGGCTTGAGGCATACCACTGTACTACAAACCTTAGCTTCCAATTACATGCATATTAGTTTGTGACTTCATAGCCTACCCAACCCACATCACACAGCCTGGCCTGCTGTTATCTATCTGCATAGGCCAGGGGAGAGGTTACCCATATGCCTCTTCAGAGGGCATGATACAGCATTTGTTTGTGTTTGCGTTTGTCTACAACTATTCTGCTGGCTGTGACTGTTAGGTATGTGACCCCCCCCAACTGGTATGTGTGAGTGACTTAAGTTGTGTCTGTGCCAGTATTGAGGGTGGTGCTGCAGGGCTGCCTATGTCAGATGCACATACTACACTCCCTATACATGTTTGAAAACAGGTAGTGTCAAGTTAGGCATCCCTTTTACTGTATGTGCGAGTCAGAGAGAGGTGTCATTTCCACGGTTCCTACTGAGTCAGTGAATGTGCTATGCGTTGCCTCTTTTCCAAGGCCAGGACATACTGGGCATGCCTCCTTCTGCCTATCGAGGCAGGATCAGATTGTTCCTCCTCAGAGTCACGCTGTGCCTGTGCAGGCCTTGGCAATGGTGGGGGACTGTTTGGCCCTGCCCCATGCTGTTCCTGCTGCAGCTGTTTCCGTCTTTCAAGTGTTGGGCCTTGTTTGGATTGTTTTTTCATTTTATTTCTAATAAACAGTCGGCTTCTTATTGTTGTGTTTTGGCTGCCTCTTTCAGTTCTGTTTTTTGGGATTTTATGGACATTTCCTGCAGCTGAGGAGCCTCTTCCTTGTCTTGGAAATTATTTTTCAGTGTTTCCGCAGGATTATATTGTGTAGCATGGCACATACCATAACAATTTGGGTTCATGTAGTTGTTGAGTACTGCAAGGCTCCACCAGATGTGTCCAGGCACAGGAACTGTGACTTGAGCATCCCAAACACACGCTCTGTTATGATTCTTGTTTGTGCGTGTGCCTCATTATGGAGTTCTTGTTCAGGTGTGTGTGCATTTCTGATGGATGTCATCAGCCATGGCCCCAGTGTGTATTCAGCATCCCCTACTAGGTGAACATAGGGAATGTCCCCATTGGCAAATGACTGGTACAGCTAGGTCAGATGCCAAATGTGGGAATCGTGATAGCTTCCAGGGCATCCAGCACACACATTCATTATTATGCCCTGGGAATCACACACAAACTGGCAGGTGATGGAGGGGAAGCCCTTGCAGTTGATGTAGACCCTACCCACTCACCGGGTGGTGCTTTGATGCATATGTGCATGCAGTCTATTGCACCCACTTCCTCAGGGTATTCTGCTATTTGGTGAAAAGGATGCATAGTGCTGGCCAATGCCTCACGGGAAGTGTGGAAATATATTGTGGTCACCGACATGTGCTGACATGGCATCCAGGAAATGGTGGAGTACCCTGGATGCTAATGCCTGTGAAATCCCCATCATATCACCAGTTGGTCTTTGGAAGGTACCTGTAGCTAGTATTCTTAGGCCAACACATACCTTGGTATCCACTGGGATGGGTTCCCCTCTGCTGGTTCTGTGTGTGAGGCATTGCCGGCACAGCTCAACAATTTGCTGTAGGAGGTCTCTGTCCACCCTATAGCGCTCCACTATCTCCAGCTCATGTAGCCCCTGGTAGGTTACCCTGGGTCTGTACACTCTTCTCCTTCTCCTCACTGTGGGTTGCACAGCAGCATTCACATCATCACCTTGCACATGTTGGTTTATGATAGCAAGAGCAGCCCCTAACATTTTGTCTGACTTAAGCTTTTTAAGCTTTCCCTCTTTGTATACTGCAGTGTTGCAGAGTTCTTGAGAAAAAACAGGGGGCGATGGTGTTTGCAGAGTTTGCAGTGTTAGGCTGAGCTAGTCTGCTGCCTGTGTAACTGGCTGATTCTGATATATTTCACCTGGCAGCTCTGCTAGTTCTCCTTAGTTAATTTCCTACTACTACTTTTCCTTCCTTTTGCCTTTCTGTTTCCGCCCGGGGGAAAGCACTGCAGAAACGAGCGCCAATGCGTGCATGCACGCACACACTGTGTGCATGTTTGCAAGGAGTTTCCTATCTTATAACAGTGTGCACCTTGGGTTTGAGGTTTTCAAATAGGACAACTGTACACATGTCTCTTTTGCAATCCTGAGCAACTCAGGGCAAACACGAGCCACTGTGCTCCAATTAGCTTACAGCCTGTCTGACACGCCCCTCATGATGTCACCTATATTCTAGTCATATACTCACCTACTTCAAATATTACACACTTGGGACATGCCTCACATGCTGGGGAAAATTGGTATTCACTGTCCTTATCCTCATTTGCATAGGATTGCCTAGTAATGCATGGTTACATCTCTCACACTGAGCTTCCCCCCCTTAGCAACCACTAGTCACTAGCCATGTTGTCTTCAGCCTGCATTCATCTGCATGGCAAAATAAGCTTTTTAGTGAAAATGCCTATTTTTGGCTTTTTTTAAATAATTTTCTTGTTTTTTTAACCGCGCTTAAACATCGGTGATCGGGGGTAAAAAAAGTAAAATTTTTATGTTTTTAAACATTTTGCACTGCCAGTGGCCTTATATTTGGCCATTGGCATGCTTCCTCAACTGTATGCATCCTTTATTTGGAGCTGTCATAGCTCTGTTTAGCTATTTGCAGAAATGTACTCCGTTACCAAGGGAGTAGATTTTTGCGGGTAACACTAATCTTCTACGGACAGGTTAATGTTTGCTGGATCTCAAATTTACCTCATTTGCATGGCTTTCACCAGCAAATGAGGTAATTTGCATACCATGACGCTGTCTGTGCAAGACTAGCTTTAGCAGCTCTTGTGCATGCCCCTACAGGCTGTTCCTGGATCACACGGCAGACATCTTGCCTGTGTGACATCATACACTGCTCTAACACTCCGTGCAAGATTTTGGAAATCCAGCCCATTATCTCTCACACATTCATTTTGTACAAGATGTGTATAAAAAGACACCTCAGATGGTTAAACAAGCTTAAATAAGATTTAACAAAACAATGTAGTTTACAAGGTCTCCTGTGTTGCACATCTTCTGTTAGGCAGTAACAGGAGGTTTTGGCATGGCACAACAAATGACATAACTTTTGAATGCAGTAATATTTTAAGTACATCTCTGAAGGCATGTAAAGGACCAAGAGGGTCATCTGTGAACCTGACAAAATTAGGAGTGGATTGAAGGAAGTGCACAGGAAACAAAACTAGGCCAAGATCATTTTACAAAGAGAAAATATTACCTATAAAAGACAACATTGTGCATAGCAGTAACAGTACAAGAGATTCTGGTTAATAATACTGCTTACCTGCAACATCCTGACTCCTGTATTTGGACATGCTCAAAGTTATGATTTGTAGTAATGTGCTGACGTTCATACTTTATTAAATATCCAGTACACATAATGAAATGCTTTTGGTCTGCTTGTTGGTACTGCCGAAAAGTCCTCAGTATTCACTGTTCACAGGGGGACATTTTCCTAGCAGTTAGCATAAACTGAAAGGCATACCACTGTTGTCTTACACAAGTCCCTTTGTTGTTAGTGCATCTGAGGGCAGAATCTATCTTCTGCACTCTGAAATGATGTCTCTTCCCTGGAAAATTTCTCAGCAGCACACTAGTCTTTTTTATATTTTGTTAGCTCCCTATTTAAATAATAAAGTTCCTCTCTGAAATGCTAATACAGCATTACAGTGGCTTAGTACAAGACCTTTACCTTGCATCCTGATAATTTGGTACTCTGGCATGAGTTCTCATTATTGTATGGATAAAGTTTGCTTGTTCTCCATGTATCTATATGGACTTTCTTTGAGTACTCTGATTTCCTACTTTCCACAAAAATGAGGGTTGATTGGCTACTGTAAACTATCCATATGTACTGTCTTTATCTTTTGACCAAGTGGCTGACAAGGGTGAAATAAATGTATTCACTTAACTCATCATCAAATGAATAAATTAAATCATGAATGACCCTTTGCAAACACAACTTCAGAGAGTTCTAGAATTCTCTCTAGCTTAATGTCCATTCCATTAGGTTCATCAGTCAATACTAAGCTATTAACCCGGAGGCCCTTATAAGCCTAGCCAAGAATTTCACCCATGTTCTCATAAAGTCAGCACCTGTTTCCCCTGTCCAGCAGCAACGCAGGTGGGATCCCAGGGGTGTATTTTCTGTTTCCCATCCAGTCATCCTGGTTCCTCTTAAACAGGGCTAGTGAGGTACTCTGCTTGACATGGAGAGGGAGTCTATACCACAGATGGGGAAGACTTTGGGATGCAAATCTATCCCACCAAGAAGTTCTATTAATCTCACAGACCAGGTTGAGGCCTTGCTTGCAGGTTGCGTGAGTGGAGTTTGACTTACGGATATGCAGTAATGCCATCAAGGCTGGGTCTTGTACTACTTGCTACAGTAAGGGTACATGCATTCTTCTGTGGAAAGAAGTTTAATTCAAAAACACAAGGGTTCTCCCATGTCACTGAATGCTAAAAGGTTCCCAAAGTGCCATTTCCATTCTAGCAATCCAGCACAAACTATTCATGATGAAGATGATGTGGTCATCCAATGAGAATTTCACTCTCAACTTTCTCTCACGTCTTCCTTTCATTGCAGCTTTTTATTAATCAGGGGGTAATTAAGCTGATATAATTTAGGTCATTTCTGCAATCCTTTCCAAAATGCATGTAACTAAGCAGATGTTTAACATTTAGATACATGCGGATGGTTCTTAGAGACTGACTACATGTAGAATATTTTTTTTTATTTATTTACTAGATAACAAAACATTGACTGCCCCCATTGTTAGTTGCAATCATATTTTTACTTTGGTCAATTGTAAGAAAATCTTAACAAATTATGTATAATATGCATGGGTAATGGTTAAGTACACAACAACAGTACCACTTGTATGCTCATTACAAGCTTGTTTTCCATAGATTTTTTCAACTGCTTTCCTTACTTAAATATTCTGTACTACAGTTACAGAAGACAGCCAACTTTGCAAACAAAGTATTCAGCAGAACAGTTTTTTTACTTTTGTTTAGCTTGTATTTTGTAAGTACTGAACTGTTGTCCCTTTGGTTCTACTTATAGAAGTCATTAAATATGAGTTGCTCTACATTATGCATGTAAGATAACTGCTGCTGCTCCAGACAAGAGTGGATGCATTATCCATGATGTCAAAAAAAACACAGATGTGGGATGTACTCAGCTTCCAGACAGCAGGGCCAGGCTTCATTAAAAGCCTATAAGCCACAGACAGTGGGTTGCCAAGACAGATCCATTTTAATAAGCAGGTTTTAAGAAAAAATAAGATAAATCACTTGCACTTCTTTAGAATAAAATCTAACATTCTGCTAATCTTTTCAAACTCAGATTAAAGAAAATATATATTTTTCTTCATTCATTATTTAAAAATGGTTTCCCAAAGATCCTTTGTTGTTGATTTAAATATGAAGCAGACTGTCATTGAATCATAGCCTTTTTTTTTTAACCTTTTTTGCATTTAGAATCCACTCTGACATTTACAGCCTAGTATCATTTTCTCTTTTTAATCCTTACTGCATCAGATTTTCAGACAATGGCAGAATTAATTAATGTATTTAACATTTGTTTACAGGAAAGTCCGAGTTGGAACAAAGCCAATTTTTAATGGAGGCCCATGGAGAAACACTCCAGACACGTGTCTTTGTAAAGTGGGAGGAAACCAGAACACCCAGAGGAAACCCACACAGACACAGGGAGGACATGCAGACTCCACACATAAGTCACCCCAGCTGAGAATCAAACCGGAGAACCTCTTGTTTTGATGCAACAACGCAACCGCTGCACCACTGCAATGTCCAAATGACCATAATGGCCAAAGGATAAGCCAAAAACAACTGTGCAGTGATACAGTGTATATAAGGCTGCCTTTAATTTAATATATGCTCTTGTTTATTAAATTACTATTGACATTCAGATATGAAGATCCTGCTAAAAATGTTGTATGCTCCTGCTCCAGCTTGCTGACACAAGTATAGGACATCACAAGGCCCGCTGCTCCTACTACTACTGGTACTGTCTGGGTATACTTTTTCCGCATTGCCCTCATTTCTGCAGGCAAATCCTGGTATTTTATGACTTTGTGTCTCTCTGTACGTAAGACACTGTAGTCACTGGGTGTAGCAGTTTCAATAATCAATGCTAATTTTGTCTTCTTTTCATGGACTACTATATCTGGTTTTCTTGCATCTATTGGGTGATCCCATGTGATATAAACATAATTTTCTATAATGCTTTGTGTCTCATGTTTCCAATGTTTTTCAACCACTTCAATACCATAATGTATGCACAATTCCCAGTGCAACAGTCTTTCCATGTTATTATGCCTTTCAGTGCACAGGCCTTCTGCCATTAGTATGTCACAACCAGAAATGAGGTATGCAACTCTTTCTAATTTGGTCTTACAGAACCTACATTTGTCTGTTTCTCCCACATGTTCAATGGACTTTGTAAACCAGTGTGCACATAAATCACTATCTTGGGCCGTCAATATTAACCTTTCATCTCTTGGTTTGAATTCGCCTCTCCATAACCATTCCTGCATTCATTCCTGATCAACATCAGGTTCTTCCAGAAGTTTTCTATACTTGCAACTATATTTATGCATTTTCCACATTTCTCGCCTTCTCATCTGGTCCTGCACCTTATATTATTTTGTTTGTTTTTTGGCACATTCATTTGCTGCCCTTTTTTTTATCTACTTCTGATGTGATTTCCATTCCTGCTTGATGTCAATATACTTCTGCTAGATTAAGCAAAGAAGTCATCTTAAATTTATTCTCCTCGTGTTTCAAAACTTTCACTATGTTTGGGTCTTGTCAAGTCAGCAGATATGTGTGGAGTGCCACAATTATAGATCTATACATGTAATCAATTTCAAGGAGGCTCATCCCTCCTTCGGAACGGGGAATATATAATCTTGGTCTGCAGTGATTTTTATAAATCATTTGGTGACCATGAAGCATCCTTCTTGTTTTCCTATCTAATTTATCCAACACATTTTGGGGCCAGTCAATCACTCCAAAACTGTAAGTTAGGACAGGAAGTGCAAATCGGTTTATAGTTTTGATATTTGTTCCTAGATGTCAACGTTGTTTTCAGGATTAATTTAAGTCTTCTAAAGTATTCCTAAGTTTTATTTGCATTTGTTCATGTTTTATTGTTGATCCTTCATCAATTCCCAAATAAGTGTATCCCTCACTGGTAAGATCAGACCATAAACTAATCTCACTGGATATTCACATCCCGACCCCACCCCCTGCCCAGAAAACCACAGTGAAAAACTTCTCTAAAGCAAATTTCACACTCCTCAAAACCGAGGTGGAATCCTTCAAAGCCCCCGGGCCTGTGGAAAATACGGCCCAGACCACAGAATCCTTTATAAACGCATTCTATGAACACCTTCAGGAATGCATGGATCATGCGATCCCAAATAAAACCAAGACCCAATCCTCCAAAGGTAGACGTCCTGTCTGGTGGACCCCAGCCATAAACAAACTATACAATAGAAGGAGGAAGCTACTAAATGATAGAGCAAAATCCCAAAAAGGGAAGGCATCATTGATCAGTATTAGCAAAAAACTACGGGCACTCATAAAATTGTCTAAGGCCAGCTTTGAGAGAAAAATTGCACAGGACACTAAGGATAATCACAAGGCTTTCTTTATTTATGTTAGGAACCTGGGTGGTAATTCCCAGATATGCTCAGAATTAGTCCAAAATGACAAAAAATACACTGAACCCACAGACATTGCCAACATCCTAGCTGACAGGTTCAGCACAAACTCCCCCCCCCTCCCCACCAAAAGGGCAAATATCTATCCCAGCAGAGTGCTGCCCCCCTGACATCTCAGATGCTCAGGTAAGAGCCGCCTCTCCAAAGCAAAAACACAGCATCAATGGGACCAGGCGGTGTCCCGGCTGCCCTACATGAACTCCAAGAAGAGCTAAACCCAAACATAAAACTACTGTTCAATCTCAGCCTTACTACAGGATATGTGCCCAAAGAGTGGCATACAGCAACAGTGGTCCCTCTCCACAAAGGTGGTGCCTCAACAGATCCTGGAAACTATCGCCCCATAAGCCTGACTAGCTTGGTCTGCAAAGCTATGGAAAGGATCATCATGGACCTCATAAATAAAGATATTGGGGACCTACAGACACTAGATCCTACCCAGTTCAGCTTTGTTAAGGGCAGATCCTGCCTCTTAAACCTGGTTGATTTCTTTGAAACAGTCACCAAGGCCATTGACGAGGGGAAGGTGGTCCACACACAGCCTACCTGGACCTCGCAAAAGCCTTCGATACAATACCCCACTCGGGCATTATAGATAAGCTCACCAGCTTAAATATAAACCCCTATGTCACTAGATGGATTCAAAACTGGCTCAAGGACAGAACCCATATGGTTAGAATTGCTGGAGCCATGTCAGACTCCAAACCAGTTACAAGTGGTGTCCCACAAGGCTCAGTCCTGGGACCTCTCTTGTTCAGTATATATTTCTCAGAGGTACAGGCCAACACGGAAGGACTGTGGCTGACCAAGTTCACAGATGACTGCAAACTGGGCACCATTATCGACTCTCCAGCCGACACAAGCATCCTCCAAAAGGGCCTCATAGAAACAGACAACTGGTGCCAGAGCCATGGCCTCAAGCTAAATGCCAAAAAGTGTATAGTCATCCCCTTTGGCAAAAACAAAGTGCCCACAAATTACCACATAGGTGGTAATCCATTAAGTACAGAAGAAGTAATTAGGGACCTGGGGACCCAAGTTGATAGCAATCTCTCATTTGACAACCACATGGCCAAAGTGGTTAGAAAAACATTTTATATAGCCCACCTAATCGTGAAGGGATTCACATCTAGATCAGGGGAGGTCATCATGCCTCTTTACTCATCCCTCATCAGGCCCATAATTGAGTACAATGTCCCTTTTAGGATGTACCTTACCAGACACCTGCAGCAACTGGAAAGACCCCAAAAGTACCTCACCAAGAGGATCAAAGGGCTCAAACAGATGCCATATGCTGCCCGGTTAAAGAAACTCCAGCTCTACTCAGTGGCATACCGCCTGTTCAGAGGCGATCTGTGCCTGACATATAAAGCCATGTCTAACCCGGAATTAATGGACATGCTGCACCTCAGAAAATCCAAATCCCATCGAGCTATGCGCTCAAGAGACTTGAACCTCAGCACTGAAATAAATAGGACATGCTGGAGGGACAGATTCATAACCCAGAGGCTCCCTTCACTCTGGAATGAAATCCCAGTCCAGGTTAGGCAGAGTCCCTCATTGACTCTCTTCAAGAGGAATCTTGATGAGTGGATGGGAGATCGTAGGTTTACCCTGGGTATCACTTCTGTGTCACTGTTAGACAGAGGCACAGTATACTAACCTCGAAAAAGGGCATATCAAAATAAATTTAAAATGGGTGGCGAAAGCCAAACACATTCTGGCTAGGCTTATAAATGCCCTAGGTCAGATAGCCTAGTATGAACCTATGAACCTATACACTCCTTCTTGCTCAAGTACTTTTATATTACATTCTTGCCCCAAACTGATGTTTTCTTGGTGATGCAGTTTTCCTGCTTTGAAGGTTGCTTTTGCACATTTATCAAGACCAAATGACATTCTTTTATCATCTGAAAACATTTTTGACAGCTTGCAGTTGTGCTTTCAGTTCCTCATCTGATGAGCTCTACAGTTTTAAATCATCAACAAAGAGGAGAAAAGTTTTTTCTATGAGCCAAATTACAGCCATGGCCTAAGCTGTTACGTAGACAGCTTAATGGGTTAAGGGCAAGACAGAATAACAGCGGTGACAGAGTCACCCTGAAATACCCCGCTTTGAATTTTTATCCCTAGAATAATAATTTGTCCTTTATCATGGCTTAATTACAAAGTCGTCTGTCAATGTTTCATAGTCACTGTAATGTAGTTAATCAGTGTAGGGTTTATCTTATAGATTTTTAAGCACTCTTTTATCCATGAATGTGGGATACTATCAAATGCTTTTTTATAGTCGAGCCATGTCATACTTAGATTCTTCCTCTTTTTACAGTTCTTCACTACGACTTTAACAACAAATTATCCTTTGTCCATATGACTGACTATTTTTGTTCTACTGCCATAATTGAGTTTTCTTCTAAATGACTATAAACTCTGTCAGCATCAATTCCAGTGCATAGTTTATATGTCATTGGAAGACAGGTTATACTGGTCTATAGTTTTTAGGGTAGCTTGCAGGTTCACTGTTAAGTAGTAGCATTGTTTTTCTTGTTGTTAGCCAGGTCGGTGTCTGTTCAGGGTGCGCACATAAATAGTTCTTACTCATAGCTAAATCTTCATGCAAAGATGTTAATAGTTTTAACCAGAAGTTAGGTACTGCACCTGGGCCTGGTGTTTTCCAATTACAGGCTTTTCTTAACTTTGTTTCAATCTATCTGGCTGTTACTTCATCCCATTTCATATCCTGTACCTTTAAACTTATACTTTCTTTTATTTCTTCTATCCATTTAGCATCTTTGTTATGTTCCACAGAATCGTCATAAATACTTCTCCAAAATGTATCTATTTCTTCTATCGTTGGGGGTCTTTCAGTTCCTTTAACCTTGTTTCCCAACTCTCTATAAAACATTTTAGGATCATCAATAAATTGCTTATTTTGTACTTTTCCTTTATATTTGTGTGTATCTTCTAAGTTTTTCTGCCTGTGCTGAGATTTTTAGCTTATTTGAGATAGTGCATGATAGGTCCTGGTCTTCTCTAATACTGCACATTGCTTTTATTACGTCTGTCTTTCTTAGTATTTTTGTTGATCTGTTCCCTCTTCTATATTCTTCTACCAGTAACACTTCTTGTCTAAACTGCTTTATAGTTTTCTCTGTTTGATACTTCCATGATGGTATTTGATTTTCCCTTCCTCTCCCTCACTACCCTGTAGGGAAGACTCTCCCACTGTATTTCATCCCTGGAACCTGCCAAAGGCATGAGAGCTGCAGAGGAAATGATCACAGTTAGCTAGCACTGAAAGTATCTGAAGTCAGAGATAAAACAACAAACATATTTATGTGTAAATTACATGGCTCACTGTTAGTGTTCTCATGCTCCTCATATTACTCAACAACAATCACCATTAGTCTGTTCCCATGGGTACCACACATGCTCTCTTTGTCCTAATGGAGACTTACAAAAGAATGAGGGTCTTTGTGTCATAGTGGCAACACAAACATGCAGCTCATACATGTCAACCTGTTACATTTTACTGAGCCTTGCAAATGTGCTACTTCACCCCACCCCACTCTCACAATAATTTGTAAATAAAGTTGTCAAAGTATAGCATCTCAAAAGAGTGACTTAAAGATTGTCCCTAGGGTTAACAGCCAAGAGAAGCTAGGGCATTTTTCTAAAACTTCTTTTGGTTTACTCCTATATTTATCATTCTGATTTCTAACAAGAGTCTGTTCTAATTGTGCCATACATTTGTAACTCTTACGACAAATTACTTGCTGTAAGCTTGAAATCATAATTTCAATTAGCATCATTCTAAGTTAATCGACATAATGTTGCGAGTGATACTATAGCATTGACAGACATACTGATAGTACAGTTCTATCATTTTGCTGCATGTGCTGTGCCAATGAGTCTCATCAGAATAAAAAGAAGTATGGGTGGAGGTATTCATGCATGAACTGGAGAAGTCACGATGCTTCTCTAGGGACGGCTTGCACCTGTCACCCCTGGGCTTTCGGATATTGGCAAAGGCTCTTGCTACCCCTATAGTGCCTTCTTTAGGCAAGGCTCAAAAGACAAACCCACCTCCATAGGTATCACAAGGGATAAGAAACTAAGAGTAATGCTACTCAACGCCAGAAGTCTAATTCTCAAGATGCACGCACTCGAAACTCTCCTTAGCATGGAGAACATCGATATCTGTGCAGTAACAGAAACCTGGTTCAAGGCTCCCGAGAGCACCCCAGCACTACCAGGTTATACCTCATACCATGCTTTTCGGCCCCAAAACTTGGACCGAACCACAAAAGGAGGGGGAGTATCAATATTCGTCAAAGATACCCACACCTCCAGGTTGGTGGCACAGCACGAAGCATCAGAGACTATCCATGTGCAACTAACAGTGGGTAAAACTGCCTTCCAGTTTATAGCCTGCTACAGACCACCCTCCCAAACCCAGGAACCCCACTCGGCCTTCCTGAGAACACTGGAAAATATGAAGGTCTCTCCAAACACCACTATATTGGGCGACTTCAACTACCCAAACAGACTGGGAGCATTACTCTAGCTCCAACACCCTAGCCCAAAGGTTCCTAGAATTTATAAACTCAAATTCTATGGAACAACTTGTTACCACTCCCACAAGAGGGGAAAACATACTGGACCTGATCATCACCAACATGAGGAGTCTATGCTCCAGACCAGAAGTGTATCCCTCACTGGTAAGATCAGACCATAAACTAATCTCACTGGATATTCACATCCCGACCCCACCCCCTGTCCAGAAAACCACAGTGAAAAACTTCTCTAAAGCAAATTTCACACTCCTCAAAACCGAGGTGGAATCCTTCAAAGCCCCCGGGCCTGTGGAAAATATGGCCCAGACCGCAGAATCCTTTATAAATGCATTCTATTAACACCTTCAGGAATGCATGGATCATGCAATCCTAAATAAAACCAAGACCCAATCCTCCAAAGGCAGACGTCCTGTCTGGTGGACCCCAGCCATAAACAAACTATACAATAGAAGGAGGAAGCTACTACATGATAGAGCAAAATCCCAAAAAGGGAAGGCATCTCTGATCAGTATTAGCAAAAAACTACAGACACTCATAAAATCATCTAAGGCCAGCTTCGAGAGAAAAATTGCACAGGACACTAAGGATAATCACAAGGCTTTCTTTAGTTATGTTAGGAACCTGGGTGGGAATTCCCAGATATGCTCAGAATTAGTCCAAAATGACAAAAAATACACCGAACCCACAGACATTGCCAACATCCTAGCTGACAGGTTCAGCGCAAACGTATCCCCCCCACCAAAAGGGCAAATATCTATCCCAGCAGAGTGCTGCCCCCCTGACATCTCAGATGCTCAGGTAAGAGCCGCCCTCTCCAAAGCAAAAAACACAGCATCAATGGGACCAGACGGTGTCCCGGGCTGCGTCCTACATGAACTCCAAGAAGAGCTCAACACAAACATAAAACTACTGTTCAATCTCAGCCTTACTACAGGATATGTACCCAAAGAGTGGCGTACAGCAACAGTGGTCCCGCTCCACAAAGGTGGTGCCTCAACGGATCCTGGAAACTATCGCCCTATAAGCCTGACTAGCATGGTCTGCAAAGCTATGGAAAGGATCATCATGGACCTCATAAATAAAGATATTGGGGACCTACAGACACTGGATCCGACCCAATTCGGCTTTGTTAAGAGCAGATCCTGGTCAATTTCTTTGAAACAGTCACCAAGGCCATTGACGAGGGGAAGGTGGTCCACACAGCCTACCTGGACCTCGCAAAAGCCTTCGATACAGTACCCCACTCAGGCATTATAGATAAGCTCACCAGCTTAAATATAAACCCCTATGTCACTAGATAGGTTGCAAACTGGCTCAAGGACAGAACCCACATGGTTAGAATTGCTGGAGCCATGTCAGACTCCAAACCAGTTACAAGTGGTGTCCCACAAGGCTCAGTCCTGGGACCTCTCTTGTTCGGTATATATTTCTCGGAGGTACATGCCAACATGGAAGGACTGTGGCTGACCAAGTTTGCAGATGACTGCAAACTGGGTGCCATAATCGACTCTCCAGCCGACACAAGCATCCTCCAAAAGGGCCTCATAGAAACAGACAACTGGTGCCAGAGCCATGGCCTCAAGCTAAATGCCAAAAAGTATATAGTCATCCCCTTTGGCAAAAACAAAGTGCCCACAAATTACCACAAAGGTGGTAATCCATTAAGTACAGAAGAAGTAATTAGGGACCTGGGGACCCAAGTTGATAGCAATTTCTCATTTGACAACCATGTGGCCAAAGTGGTTAGAAAAACATTTTATATAGCCCACCTAATCATGAAGGGATTCACATCTAGATCAGGGGAGGTCATCGTGCCTCTTTACTCACCCCTCATCAGGCCCATAATTGAGTACAATGCCCCTTTTGGGATGTACCTTACCAGACACCTGCAGCTCAAACAGATGCCATATGCTGCCCGGTTAAAGAAACTCCAGCTCTACTCAGTGGCAAACCGCCTGCTCAGAGGCGATCTGTGCCTGACGTATAGAGCCATGTCCAACCCGGAATTAATGGACATGCTGCACCTCAGAAAATCCAAACCCCATCGAGCTACGCGCTCGAGAGACTTGAATCTCAGCACTGAAATAAATAGGACATGCTGGAGGGACAGATTCATAACCCAGAGGCTCCCTTCACTCTGGAATAAAATCCCAGTCCAGGTTAGGCAGAGTTCCTCATTGACTCTCTTCAAGAGTAATCTTGATGAGTGGATGGGAGATCGTAGGTTTATCCCGGTTATCACTTCTGTGTCACTGTTAGACAGAGGCACAGTATACTAACCTCGAAAAAGGGCATAGCAAAATTAATTTAAAATGGGTGACGAAAGCCAAACACACTCTGGCTAGGCTTATAAATGCCCTAGGACAGATAGCCTAGTATGAACCTATGAACCTAAGTGTGACATTAAAGGAAGGCTTGGTTGTAAAAACAGCATCATCAGACCTCATCAGCTAGGCATCCCTCTCAGAGGGTTTCAAAGAAATGATCAGATCCTAGCAGATGCCACAGATTTGGGCCTAACCTTAGTATTTTCATTTCCATGACCTGCTTCTCTGCAGATGATTAAACAATGACTGTGTAACCAGCTAAAGGCTGCCTCTCATAACACTCATGGGTCTGATAACTAAAGGTTATTAGGTTCATAAACCACTCTGAACAATTCACCCCACAACCTTTTCAGGTTACTTCAGGTCACCCTTTATTCACAACACATTTATATATGTGTGTGTGTGTGTATGTGTGTGTGTGTGTGTGTGCATTTTATATATATGGGTCTACTTCTGATTGTCAAAAACTCAGTTTATTGACAATCAGAAGATCGAGCCAATTTAAGCGAAAGTGCACTACATCGAAAGTGCACTTTCGCAAAAGCCGATTCTCTGAAGCGCATTACAGTGGGGATAAGGAAATATATCCTTTTCCCCACTGTAGTGCAATCTCAGAGTTAGTATATTTAAGTAGGGGATGGGGGGGGGACAGCCCCCCCCCCTGCAAAATATTATTTAAAGCAGTTTTTTTTTATGTTTCAAAGAACCTGCTTTTGCAAAAGTGCACTTTTGATCTTGTGCACTTTCGCTTAAATGTGTTTCGATGTTGCTTGTTCGATATTGCGAGATTTCGATCAAGCAGCATAGACCCTTATATATATATATATATATATATATATATATATATATATATATATGTGTGTGTGTGTGTGTGTGTGTGTGTGTGTGTATATATATATATATATATATATATATATATATATATATATGTGTGTGTGTGTGTGTGTGGGGGTCTACTGAAAAAGACCGAAAATCCACTTGTTTGAAAACAAACAGTGGATTCTCGGTTACGCGAAAGTGCACTTCCGCGAAGAACGGTTCAAAGAACCGTTAAGGAACACAGGTGCCGAGTCACACTACAGTGGGGAAAGGAAATTTACGTGTTTCCTCACTGTAGTGCGATCTTGGAGTTGGTATATTTAAGTAGGGGGGTGGGGGTGGAGGGGGGCTTGCCCCCCTGCAAAAACAATGTCACTGTGTTCTTTATCGGTTAAATGAACTGATGTTCACGGAAGTGCACTTTCGCTTAAGTGCACTTTCTTGTAACCACGGGTCTACTGCTTATATTCAAAGAAATGAGTTTTCGAATATATACAATTGACCCATAAATGTATATATACACACATACATACATGCATGCAGTTGCTGTAACAACACTGTGTACGCTCGTTACTCCTTTCCCAGTTCCTTAGATTATCATATTTTTCTGAGCATGTTTTTAATACTGGTTCCTGCCATCCATTGCAGTCTCCTGGTTAGCTGCTCCTCTCCCAATCTTTTCTAACGTCTCCCTGTCACATCTTCATTGTCTAATGACTGCCCCACAAATCCTGCACTATCTCAAGCTGAATTTTTATATCCTATAACCAAAGTCATCATCTGTTCATGTTGGGTGGATTCCAGGTCATATACCTCAGATGCAACTTTGCAAACCAAGGGTTCTAGCAAGTGGATCAAATTTGATGAAAAGGCTTTTGAACTAGGACTTTCTAATTATTTTATTAAATGAGTTTATTTTCTCAATTTTATTGAGGTGGCTGTGAGAACTGCAGCTTAGATCATGAGAAAAGTCTTCTTGGTTACACAAATAGTAAATAAAATGAGTATCTAAGTGCAGTACTGGTTACAAAATCTGAAAAAATAAGCCTTTATTTGGTGTAATGTAATGTCTACATCACTGCAATAAAAGTTGCAGAATCTTGTTCTAAATCTCTGGCAGAACAGTGGAGTTGTGTCATCAGAAAATCTGAGATCAGGACAGTAAGAATCTGAAGAGAACCATGGCTCTCAGAGGAAATATCTAATGAAGATAATTTTAATTCCAGAAGTCTTTTAAGCCAGGAACCCATTTACTTCCTAAGAGATTGTCCCAGATCTTCTATTAAGGTTCATAGATCTGTAGATGTACACTAAGCTAATGACCACTATGGCCCTTTATAAGCCTAGCTGTGCAACCCAACTGTAATCCACAGATTTGATTTATATATGGGGTGATTTACTGACTGCTTCTGTCCATCGGAGACATAGGTGCCAGACCAGGGGGTGAATTGCTGATTGCCCAGCCATTGGTCCATGTTGCACTTAAATATAGAGCAACTCTGCTTCACACTGATGGTGACCCTGTTCCAGAGATTGGGAATTCTCTGAAAAACATATCTGTCTTTCCAAGATATCTTATTTATGTCACAAGCAAAATTTAGGTCTTTAAATCTAGTAATTCTGACGCGGTTTGTTTTTTGGGCATACAAAAATTGAGGGCCTTTGTGTCATAGGGATGCCTTGTATGCCAGGCAAAGATCACCTCACAGAAGTCTGTAAAATACTGAGTAAAGGAGTCAGGGCTTTGAGGCAATCGGCATAGAACATTGTGTTTACTCACATTTTTTTTTCTTTTTGTAAGGAACCTTTGTGGATATTCCAGTTGCTGCATGTGTATGGTCAGATTCATACCAAAGGGGGCATTATACTCTATGATGGGTCAGATGACCTCTCTAGACCTGCTATGCTCTTGCTTATAAGGTGAGCAACACAAAAGGATTTTCACTAACTTGGACGCATGTTAGTCGAAGGCTAGGTTACTATCTACATGAGTTCCCAGATCCCTGACTAACAAATCAATGTTTAGGCGTGATTTATTGATGCTATAGTTACCCATAGTGGCCATAATGCATTTCTTGGTGCTGCATTTTAAGATGTGGCTTTGTCACCAAATATTTGACTGTGTCGCGCTTTCCTGAAGGGTGTTCTTATCTTGGGGTGATTCAATGCCTGCTCCCAGTTTACAACCATCTGTGAAATTGGTTAGCCAGAAGCCTCTGACATTGGCTTTGACATCTGAGAAGTAGATAGCAAAGAGGAGTGGGCCTAGCACAGAGCTATGGGGGATTCCACTGGTGACTAGACTCTCTGTGGAGGTGGTCTCACTGAATCTAACCTATTGGGTGCTATCAGTGAGTCAGCTAGCCATCTAGCATGTTATAAAGGGGTTTTATACCTAGTAATGTCCTCCATTCATGTGGCACAAGGCCTATTTTAAGACTATAGTAAAATAATGACTCCAGGGATCCTGATAAGTCATATTTTAGACTGTTCAGGAGTCATACTGGGATATTATTGGGGCCTGTTGAGGCCATGTTCTTGGCTTTAGCGAGCACAGCCAGTATATGCTCCCTAGTTATAGTTGGAGGGGTTATTTTTGAGGTTATTTTTTGGGGAGGATGGATGCAGGTGGGTGGGTTAAAGCTGAAAATGAGTTTGTCCACCAACAGGTTCACTATATCATCAGGCTTGGTGAATGTGGCACTATTATCCACCAGTTCTGCACATGGCTGTGTGCTTCCCTTGCAGTTTCTGACATAGCTGAAGAAGGCCTTATGGTTATGTTTCTCCTGGGAGGCCATCTTTAACCTCAAAGTTGTCTTTGTTTCTCTTAATTTGCCCTTTTAGCTACCAGTTTAGTTTGATGAGGCAGTGTTTATCTTTATGGGAATTACTCTCCCTGATTTTTGCATATTTTTTTCCCTTTTGTTGTATATTCTGTTTAATTTGGGATGTCACAAGGTCATTTTGTTTCTGGGTTATTCCTTGGCTTACTCCTGGTGGTACAATAGCCTCTCTTCAACTATTAACATGGTTGTATAGATTTTTTGAGAGCAATTCAACACAGGCTGCAAATTTTATGGGTTTGGAGGGAAATTAAATTTTGACAAACCATCACTTACTAAATAGTAATTTGCTTTGGTATAGTTTCCAACTATCACCAGTTTTAATGGGATCATGGAGCTGATTTTGATTTTGATGGAGACAACTTTATGGTCAATCCTTACCAGGGAGGATAAGACATTGGGGGTGGGGTGCAGCATGTGATCCAGTATGTTGGAGCCTCTTTTGGGTATATTCTCTATCTGGTCAAGGCAGCTTGTATTTACAAAGGGGTCTATATTAGATAAACAAAAGTTTATCTACTTGAACGCTGACATCATCAAAAATCCCGGAATTTGAAATTGCAATTGTGGGGGGCTGTGTGCCCCCCCCCCCCCCGCTAAATATGTATTCTAACTCCAAGATCGCACTACAGTAAGCAAAGGACAAATATTCATATCTTCACTGTACCACAATCTCACAAAAACCATGTTGAGATCCTGGATTTTAGATGATGTCAGCGTTCGATTATATAAACTTTCGTTTATCTAATATAGACACTTTACAAAGTCCAGGAATTTCTGTGCCTGTAAATTTGAGGTAATGTAGGATTCCCTGCCTATAGATGGGTAATTAATGTCTCCCATGATTAGAGTGTTAAGTTGGATGTTAAGTGTCTACAGTAGCTCCAAGTATGCATTGTGAGATTCTTGGGACATTGAGGGTGACTTATAGCTGACTAGGATATGATATGGGATTTTGTCTGTGGTGAACTGCACAAGGAGGAACTCCAGCACATCATCCTGTTTGAAGACCCTACATGTATGCTTGTTATTGATGTTTACTGAGACACCTCCACCTTCAGCCCTTGTCTGTACAGCTACTGGTCTAAAAGTGTGGAAAGCACTGAAATCTTGCACTGCTGGGGTACTCTCTGATACTTTAAACCACGTCACTGTAATTGCACAGATGTCTATATTTTCGAGTGTTAGGAGGGCTTGGAGGGAGTGTAGTTCTTTATTTAGGCTCCTGGCATTGAGCAGTAACACCTTGTGTTCACCTTGAATTGATTTGCTATGTTGGTAGGTTTGTCAATTTGGCATTGCCTAAAAAAAGGCTCTATGGAGGTAGATAAACTTTTAGCCAGTATTCAAAACCCTAGAGGGGAAAGGTGCAGGCCATCCTTGGCAAAGCAACGTGGTCTGATAACCATGTCATCCCAAGCTTTGTTTCAATCAATCATTATATTTGCTCATAGGATCATAGGAGATAGCTAGGCTAATGGCTCTGGGACCCTTAAAAGCCTAGCCAAGACTTTATCCCCAGAAAAGAAACCACAATCAGCACCTGTCTTCCCTGTCAATGAGGGACACAGGAGGAACCCCTGGGACAAATTTGTTGTTGCCCATCCACTCATCGAGGTTGTGCTTGAAGAGGATCAGCGACGTACTTTGCTTGAAGTGTATGGGGAGTTTATTCCAGAGACAAGACAGCCTCTGGAAGACAAACCTGTCTCTCCAGCAGGTTTTGTTAATGTCCCATATTAGATGTAAGCCTTTTAATTGGGTACTACGCAAGGAGTTAGACTTACGGATATGGAGTAATTAAGTAATGTATCTGTTTCAGTATATAAAAAGAATAAAGTGAGATTAATCATAACTAGGTGGTTAAGTGAGGAGATGCAAATAATAAGTGGTATAAGAAAGACAGGGGTGCCCAGCAAGCAGTATCTTATTTTCCTTAATCATGAATGCAGTGGTTAATGAAGTAAGATTAATGTCAAGTGGAGCTGAATATTGTAAAGTAGAAGGAATTCAAGTGCCAGTAATGTTTTTGTTAGTGGATGACATAGTATTAATTGCAAAAAAGAAGAATGGATGAGAATATCTATAGGAAATCTTATTCAAAATTTGAAGGTTATTGGTTTAAGTATTATTAAAGAAAAAAGTAAAGGACTAGGATGGATGGCTAAAGTAGTAGCTATTATAGGCTTATTTTGACTGTGTACACCCAAGATGTCTAAATGTGAAAATAAATAATGGCCATGATAATTTATTTGAATTTTCTACCTACAAACAGTAGTACAGTGGAGTATTCTAACACACACCACTCCAGCAAAGAAACTCACACACAAACATAGGCAAATTGCACATGAAGTAGCACTGACATGCTCTGTACTTAATCAGCAGTACTATAGTGCATTACCACTCACACTAGTGTGAGCATATATGCAGACACAAGCATTACACACAGACACTTACAAGTGCACATGCAGTCTTCTACATGCACAACTTTAACACCCACAATGCACTTTTACTAGGAAGGATATGCTGGTGCTTCTCAGCTATGGCTGGAAAGACAGTTTCTGTGACTGCGTTAGTAATTGCTAGTTTCTTTTCTATGTCAGTCCTTAGATCTTGCATCTATTTTTGAAGTAGTCTCCTGGAGGATTTAGTTTAAAATAAAGAGCCAATGCCCTAAACAAATGACCACGCCTTGTAGAAGGTTGATTTATTCACACCTCTCATACCTCTGCTGTACCTACATGGTGGTTCTTGTATACTGCATTTAAACGTACAGGTATTACTGGCTGCAAAACTGAGCAGCAGTTAATTAGAGGTAGGAAGAATATCACAACGCCACAGTATACATACTGCACCATCAATGATATGAATGTGCTTTTTAAATTTGTCAGCTGTAACTACAAAATTGCAATAAATGGAGACACTGGGTGTGAAGTAAATGGCAGTAGCGTGTTTTCCTGTGCTAAATGCCTGTGGGTGCACAAGGTACACAGGGACAGTGTGGCTTGAACAGGGTTTATTCAAATGCATTTTTTTAACATTTTTAAATATAAATCTGTTTTTTTTTATTTTAAAGCACACAAAATTCACTATTAAGCTACATATCTATATATATATATATATATATATATATATATATATATATATATATATATATGTAGAGAGAGAGATGTGTGTGTGTGTGTGTGTGTGTGTGTGTGTGTGTGTGTGTGTGTATATATATATATATATATATATATATATATATATATATATATATATCTATATATCTATATATATATATATATATATATATATACATATATCTATATATATATATAGAGAGAGAGAGAGAGAGACACACAGTGAGAGCTTAGTTTGTAATTTGTAGGTACAGTATTTTATGTAATATGACTTGACTAAGTAGCAGATGAGAATACTTATTTCAGAAGTCACGTGAACTCATCATATAAATATGCTCTTCCAGGCTATACAGCTACTCAGATTTCCTGTCAATTATATTCATCTTGGAAGTAATAAGCTAAATGAGTTAGCAACAGAAGAGGTTATGTTTTTGCCTCAGGAAGGCATGATGCTGTCATCATCCTTAACTTCCAGTTTCATAATATCACTATCATCATTCTACAGGCCACAATAAATCTGTCTCCTCTGTATGATTTGCTCCATAGTTCTACATCTGTAAGCATACCAGCACACTTACTATTTTTTCATCCACAGAGATATGAAATTTTGTTAAGTGCTTTGGCACTATAGATCACATGGAATAAGGTATTATAGCAATAACCATTGACATGGGTGTGTGGTATATTGAAGATTTACCCATGGTCGATGTGGTTTAATTACAAGGGCAAAGCTCAAGTTCTTAAACAAATCCAACCATGGGTAAATCTTCAATATACCACACCACGCAGTCAGTTATTGCTATCATATAATGACATTGTTTAAGAAAAAATTACTTAATTTTATTAAATAATGTCTTTGTATAACGGCGCCGTGGTGTTCTTCCATGTTGTTTCCCAATTCCGCTGCTTTGTTGATGTACTGTGCATGCATATGGGACTTCCATTCGCACATTTGCACAATACATCAGTGCCTTGGGAAGAAAGCATCAGAGATAGGAAGATCTCCATTGCATATTTTGTTTTGGGGGGGGCTATAATCTATGGACAGTTTAGAGGTATGAGGGGGAGATTCAGGTATGCTTTATTTTTGCAGAACTTACCAGATTTTTCTTGTATTTTATCTGCTCTCATAAGTAGCTCTAAACTGTTTGGAGGTTACACCTTTTTTTCATATGTTAAGAAATGTGGACTAAATAAAGAAGGGGACCGGTAATGTTGCTCTTTTGCATTGTCTGAAAGAAAGAAAGTCTGAAACTGATGTATATGTCATTATTTTGTTGCTCAGTGATTTGTCAGAAAACCACAAATTTTATGGGGCATAAAGTCACTAAATAATGGCATGAATTTCAGTTTTAGACTTTCTTTCCTTCAGACTAATGCATATCTACACATACCAATAGATAAATTCTGGCTGCTCAATGATACTTTAGCGGACAGACTTTTACCATTTGTAGATTCTCTATTTACAATGGGCATGGTGGGGTAGGGTTGACCAATCAGCATGCTCATTTTGGAATGTTAATGGCCAATCATTGTATAATATGAACAATTTTTTTTTGTAATGGCCTAACATACTACTTAGAACTGAATGGCCAATAGCCATTTCTTACAACACAACAAACCACCAGCTTGGACCATTGCCAAATCCCTAAGCCTAATAAAAATACGCATCAGTCAACCATCAAACTGATACAAAAAAAAAGTTGTCAGTCATCTTGTGTCCTCCCACACTGATGCACCTAACCCACAAAACATCTCAGCAAATCTTCTTGTTGAATAATCTAGGTGCTACCTACTCACCAAACCAAACTCAGTTATATGTCTGATTTCAATTATTTAGTGAACAACAATAAAAACATCACACACACACACACACACACACACACACACACACACACACACACACAGTAATAGCATATCCCTCATAATTTATGCTATCTGCCAAGATTTGTTTCCTGTGTAGAGGAAAATGTCACCGACGTTAAACATTTTCACATCTTACAGATTACAAGATCATAGAAAAATATTAAATACATGCCGGATTATCAGCCCAGTGATTTGAAATGTACAAAGTGCGTTCTTCCACAAGCAACTTTTCACATATATTATATTATAGTTAAAACAGTGATGCGGCGTGCCTTGAATATGTTCTCAAATATTAACACAACTGCTGCAGTGCAAAAATAAACACAGAAGAAAAATGCTTGTGATGATACATAACTCATGTCTAGAAATAACACCTGCCTCACTATGTCACCTTAAAAAAGGTAGTCACTTTCTGTGTATCCCCATCTGGTGTTACATTAGGCTCAAAATGAAGGGACAAATGGTCACAATCATATTTCATGTCAATGTTGTCATATGTATATACAGCATGCCTCCTAAGCCCTACCTAAAAAAGACACCCTCCTTTTCTGTACCCCTCTGATGTCACACTTGAAGAAACCTGAAAAAATGAATAGAACATATCTGCTGTCAGACATACATAAACAGAATACTCCTTTTCCCTCCCCCAAAAAAGAGAGCCATCTGTATATGCAGCTGATATTTGAGTGTGATGAAAATGAAAAATAAAATAATAATTACAGAAATTCTTCCAACTTACATTTAGTCAATACAGAGTGAGGAAAGTTAAAGAAATAATGACAACACTGTCCCTAGCCCAATGCAAGATAGTGACCTCTGATGTTTGCGAGGAAAGTTAAAGAAATGATTGTATCAACTCAGCTCCCCACAGAAGCTACAGCAACCTTCTGTTAAATTCCCTTCATCTGTCACAAATTTCAAAACCTATATATCCAAAGGAAAAAAAGCATTCTGAATTTCCAGGGCTGTGACAGACTTAAAACATTGCTCGTCACATTGATGATGTCAGCTTGGTGGTTTGGCTGATGGGGAGACCATGCTTTTGGAAGTTGTAAAAGACTAGATCTGGACTATTTAACATATTTATTTTTTTAGAGTGGATTGCAATCACTAGCCTGCTGTTGAACTGCCTTTTATTAAACAGCACCAAGAACTTCATACTTTGGGTAGTATATGAGCACATTTCATACTAAAATTATAGGTAGAAGAGCAAGACCTACAGCACAAGAAATTAGGGCCCACGATGTGGGTGAGTAGTGACATATGGTAATGGGATTTAAGTTAGGGAATGAACTGAAGGGTAACTATACAATCTTTGTTTAGCAAGGTTAAGTAGACAGTTGCTTAATTGCTTTCCACAAGCAGTTTTGGATCAAAAATTAAGACAACTCTAATCTATCGTTTAACTTCCCACCACAAGATAGAATAAGCAAATCTACAAAAAAAGACCACTTCCTTTACGCAGATCTGAGAGTGTGGAAGTGAGCAGAAGAGGTTTATCCATACCAACCACTCTTGTTTTTGCACTAAATAATATGTTTTCATGACAGCAAAAAGAGAAGTGAGACTTCCAAGATGACTGCCCACTGACTAAAAGCTTAATTGCAGCTCTCCAGTGTAAAAACAAACTCAGAGAGCCAGTGAATTTGTATTTTTGGGTAAATTTCAGTTACTGTCTACTAAGTGCACTGCCTGAATGCCAGCAGAGAAAAAATTGAGAGAACCTAAAAAAATCAATTAGAAAAGATGAGGAGAAAACACTGGCTGGGAAGAATCCTGCATATGTTCAGGAAAGGTTCTGACTTGATTACAATAAAGAAAACACTGAAGGAGTACATCAACTTAAATTAAAAAAGGCTGGAAAATGGAAGAAGCTTTAAACAGATAGGCAGATGGGAATCTGCAAAAATTAGAGGTTGAAATTAAGAAAAGGCTGTGTGAGACTGCTCAAAGAGAGATGTTTGAAAAATGGTAGATTAGAGGGAAGATCTCATAGGGAAAACCTGAGATTTTCTGATATAGCAGAGAAACTGGAAGGAACAGACTGTATTAATTTAATGAAAGCACAAATAAGCAAATGGACTGGTATTCCACAGCAGAAGTGGTTTATTGAAAGAGCGCATTGTGTGTATGCTCCAAACCTGGCTATGAAAAAGCAGTCAAGACATCTAATAATAAAGATGCAATCATACTAGTAGAAAGAGTTGATTCTGGCAAAATTGTGGCAGAAGGAGAAAGTACTAAACGTTTGAGACAGTAGAGTGTTTGTGGAAAATCATTACTCGCTGTACCCCAGGCAGAAGAAGAGTACATTTTTTCAAGCAATCAGGGAATGTCAACAAGCAGATGTGAGATTCAAGCTGCTGTATCTAGCTATCTTCAGAATATTTTTTTCCTGGAGGGTCAAAGTCATCTTTTGACCCAGAACATGCTATAGAGAAAATACAAAAAACTTGTCCAACAAAAACTGAGCTACCAAACAGAAGGGAATTTTGCTTCTTATACTTCTGATAACACTCAGAGGGATACTATGCCAGTGAAACCTTTTGCAACGTTATGAAGGAAAATGCTTGAGAGAGACAAAAAAGCAGGAGTTGACTAGAAGAAAGATGAGTATGTTGAAAATAAAACATGAGACTAAAGTTCAGAGATGGAGATCAACAGGAAGAAAATCTGGAAATATTGGACTTTTTTACTTTGTTAAACTTGTAGGGGACTCCAAAGCATATGCCCTACTTCATGTCATTAATGTTTGGAAGAACATTAAGGGGAGGGGAAGATGGAGGAAAAAGTTAACTACAAGTAAAATAGTTTTTATTCTTAACAGTATTTTTATAAAACGTGACATATACTGCATGTTATAAAGTAAAACTTTTTCAGTTACTTTTGAGTAAAAGGGATACTAATGTAAACAGGTGTCCTTTTTCTTGTTAAGTGCTTTGGCACTATGGATTCTCCCAACAGATCACATGGAATAAGGTATTATAGCAATAACCAATGACATGGGTGTGGTATATTGAAGATTTACCCATGGTCGGTGTGGTTTAATTACAAGGGCAAAGCCCAAGTTCTTTAACAAATCCAATCAGATTTGTCTTAATATAGGCCCAAAGTGCTTATAATATCTAAAAGAGTGACAAAGGTGATGCCAACATTGCTATGTATGGATCAATGCAGTTTTGTGGAGGTGGGGCAAATATTTAACATTAATATAACAATTATTATCCAAAGGGAAGCAGATTGTTGTTGGCGGGTCTTCCTGCAGAGAAAGCATTAAGCAGAGTAAAGTGAGAATTTATGAAAAGGGCAATGGAAACATTTGACATTAACAAAACAAGTGCTAAACTGTTGCACTTGGGCATTCTGAGACAGTGTGGTAACTGTCTCATGTACACAGACAACTCTCTCCTCTTACGTTTTAACACTCATACATGTGAGAGATGCACTTATATCACCAAACTGGAAGCTGTGCACTCCCCAGCCAAGACCGGACTAGCTGGTCAAGAGGAGGTGGTCAGCACTTGCAACACACTACATGGAACAAACAGCCCTCCAAAACACTCACAACCAACCCATAGAAACAGAAAACATACACCACCTTTGTGGAGGCTCACAATAAAAATTTACCCAAACAACAGAGACCCTGAGATAGAAATTCACTTGACCAACACAACACCAACTATAGAACACACAGTTCACCACCACAGTGTGCCTCTCAACCTAAGCCCTTAAGGCAAAACACTCTGCCCAATGTACTAATCATAGGAGACTCAATTGCTAAGCACACTGATGTCCCACTCATTAGGTTGAACAAGGAGAAGGTGACAGTCAGTTTCCTATCAGGTTCCAGGATCTGCCACATAACACATGTAATCAGGTCCCTCCACAACAAGTACAAATATAACTCAGTCATTGTCCATGTGGGTGTGAATGACCTGAGACGTACCTCCCTGGACTACATGAAAAGAGATGTGATGGAACTTGGATCATGTGGCCCAAGCTGGTATGACCCTAGCCTGGAGCAGTATTCTACCATCACCCAGAATAATACCACAGTACAAGCAGAAAATGATTGACTTTAACAATTGGCTAAGTTTCTGGTGTCATTCTAAGGGGATCCATTTTCTGCCTGGGATGACATGATAGACAGACCTCGATGCTTTGCCAGAGATGGCCCTTCATCTGTCACCCCTGGTATTCTGGCTACTGGTTAAGGTTCTTGCTACTCCCATAGTACCTTTTCTAGGCAGTGTTCCAAAGACCAAACTTCCAACATAACAGCTACAAACAAATGCAATCTGAGGGGCATGCTACTCAATGCTACAAGTCTAAATCTCATAATGTATTCACTCAAAGCTCTCCTCAAAATGGAGAATGTCGACATTTGTGCTGTAAAGGAGACCTGGTTTAAAGAGGCAAAAAGCAGCCCTGCACTCCCAGGTTGCAACTCATTCCATACCTTCCAGCCCCAAAATACAGCCAGAAGCTCCAAAGGCGGTGGTGTCCCCATATTCATAAAGGATATGCACACCTCTAGACTAGTAGCAGCATAATGCATCCGAGATTCTCCAGGTACAACCAACACTGGGTAAGATGGAGATACAAGCCATAGCCTGTTACAGAACCCCAACCATGTCCCTAGACTCTCACTCTACGTTCCTAAGCACCCTGGAATCTATCAAGGTCCAGCCCAATGCTCTCATACTGGGTGACTTCACCTACCCTTACACCAACTGTAAAAACTATTCGAATACCAATGTACTGGCCCAACACTTCCTGGAATTCATCAATTTCAATGCCCTGGAACAGCTCATTCTGACCCCCACTAGGGGAAGCAACATTCTCGATCTGGTTATCACCAACATGGGAGACCATTGCTCCACACCTATAGTCAATTCCTCTCTGGTTAATTCCAAACACAAACTGATCACCATGGAAATCTCCATTTCACCTACACCCCCTGTAAGGTGACCACCTTGAAAAACAACTCCAAAGCGGACTATGGGCTCCTAAAAACAAAGGTGGCTAACTTCTCGGCACCCATGTCAATGGAAAATAGCTGCATGACTGCCGAATCATACACCAATGCACTGTACGAGCATGTACACAAATGCATGGAACTTGCCATATCAAATAGATCCAAGATGCTCTCCTCCAAAAAAAGGAAGCCAATTTGGTGGTCCCCAGCCATTAATAAACTCTACAACAGAAGGAAAAAACTGTTGCAGAAAAAAGGGAAGTTACAAGACTGGAAAAACTCCCTTATCAGCCTCAACAAAAATTTGAGATCCCTTATCAAATCCTCTATGAAGGCAGAATTGCAGTTGACACCAAAAACAAACACAAAGCCTTCTATAGCTATATCAAGAGCCTCCTAGACATTACCCAGATTTGCTCTGAGTTATTACACAATCGTACCTCCTATACTGAGCCAATAGATATAGTCAACATACTGGCCGACAGATTCAGTGCCAACTTTACCCTCCCCCCCCAAAAAAATGCCCTATCACAATACCAGAAAAAAGCCTGGTACCCAACATTTCTGCAGAACAGGTAAAAGCTGCATTGTCCAAAGTCAAGAATATAGCATCCATGGGACTGGATAATATTCCTGGCTGCATTCTACATGAGCTACAAAACTAGCTGGCACCAAACCTGTGTGCCCTGTTCAATCACAGTCTTACCTCAGGCTTTGCCCCTAACAAATAGCGCACTGCTACAGTCATCCCTCTCCATAAAGGGGGAGTGACTACAGACCCTGGGAACTATCACTCCATTAGCCTGACTAGTCTGGTATGTAAAGCTATGGAGCACATCATCATGGACCTGATTAACAGAGATATAGACAATCTCCAAACTCTAGACTCCACGCAGTTCAGTTTTGTCAAGGGAGATCATGCCTGCTGAACCTGGTTGACTTATTTAAGGCAGTCACCAAGGCTGTGGATGAGGGTAAGGCAGTGCATACAGCCTACCCTCAACCTGGCCAAGGCCTTTGATACCATTCCCCACTTGGGTATCATTGACAAACTCACCAAACTAAGCATCAATCCTTATATCACCAGGGGGGTTGCAAATTGGATCACAGACAGGACCCACAGAGTGAAAGTTGCAGACTCCAAGTCAGACTGTCGACCAGTCACAAGTGGAATCCCACAGGGCTCGGTCCTGGGTCCTCTCCTGTTTGGCATCTACTTCTCAGAAGTCCAGGCCAACACAGAGGGGACTCTGGCTAACCAAGTTCGCCAATGACTGCAAGCTAGGAGTAATTTTTAACTCCACAAGTGATACAGACATCCTACAAAAGGGCCTCACTGAGACTAATGACTGGTGTCGGAACCATGGCCTTAAGCTTAACACCAAAAAATGCATTATCATTCCCTTTGGAAAATCTCAGTTCCCACTAATTACCATGTTGATGGGAGCCCACTGAACACTGAAGGGTACATAAGAGATCTGGGCACCCAAGTAGACAGCTACCTCTTCTTCGACCACCACACTGTCACTGTGGCCAGAAAGTCCTTCTATGTGGCACACCTCATAACCAAAGGTTTTGCATCCAGGAAGAAAGAGGTCATCACCTCTCTCTACCCATCTCTCATTAGACCAATCATCGAATATAACACCCCATTTGGCATGTACCTGACCAGGCACCTACAACAGCTGGAGAGGCCACAAAAGTACCAAACAAAAAGGATCTTAGGCCTTAAACACATGTCCTACATGGACAGAATCAGAAACTTCAGCTGTTCTCATTCTCTTATCGTCTACTTGGAGGTGATCTCTTCTTGACATTCAAAGCCATGTCCAACCCAGTCCTACTTGAAATGCTACAACTAAAGAAATCCCAATCTCCCCATGCCACATGCTCCAGAGATCACAACCTCATTACCAAAATCAACAGAACATGCTGGAGGGACAGGTTCACCACCCAGAGACTGCCCACAGTCTGGAATAAGCTTCCCATTCATGTCAAGTAGAGCACCTTGCTCGCCCTCTTCAAGAGAAATCTCAATAAGTGGATGGGTAACAGAAAGTTCACACCAGGGATCACTCCAGCTACCCTACTAGATAGAGGCAATGTGAAATAACATAGGGTGGCACGGCGCCAGGGCAATTTCTTTGGCTAGGCTTATAAAGGCTCCGGGGACATTAGCCTAGTACACACCTATGAAACTGAACCCTATTTGTATTCCCTGATAAAATAATAGGGTTGATTAAGAGGATATACGAGGGCACAGAGGCAAACATTTATGTTGGGGGGTTCCTCTCTGATGAGTTCTATTTGAGAAAAGGAACCAAGCAGGGTGTCCTTTTTCCCCTTTATTTGTGTTATATTTTGAACCAGTGGCAAAGAAAATAAGGGACTCAGAAATTCAAGGATATAATTGGTATGGCAATCAATAAAAGTTGGCTTTATTTGCATTTGATATTATTTTGTCCCTTATAAAACCAGAAAAGGATATTTCAGTGTTGTTGAACATTCTGAGACAGTTTCAAGCCTTTTGAGGATACAAAATTAATGAATATAAGACAAAGGAAATAGTTGTAAACTATACACCCACACAGGAATTGGTTCAGCAATACCCATATTTATGTAAACATGACAAAATTAAGTACTTAGCAGTATGGATTAAAAAGCATTCTATTATGGCAGCTAAGGATATGTGGGAAGAGATTTAAACTGAGAAACTGGAAGTTCTCTTTTATGGATATGGATAGCAAGATACAAGGAGTGAAAATGTTTTTAGCCCTTTTACTTTTATACACAGGTCATGCATATTCTTATTGACCAGAGGAGAAATTGTGGATAGCAATTAATAAAGAGTTATAGGATCTTATCTGGGAGGGAGAAAGAGGCCAAGAGTCAAGTAGAATAAGTTGATCCCTCCAAAAGAACAAAATGGTTTGGGATTACCTGATTTGAAGGGGTATTTCAGAACTACATAGTTAAGGCTCATATACATAGCCCAAGCAGAAAGCAATAATTCAAATTGGAAAGGGACAATGATGAAATGGAGGGGGGACTCAGTAAATAAGGATAAGCTGGGACTTTGTTTGCTGATCTTTAAGAAGAATAACAATAACCATACAGCATATTATATTCATAAAGAAGAAAAAAGCATTCTAAGAACTAAGCCAACATGGGAATAGAGATTCTGCCAATAGGGATGACAGCAGTTAGGGGTACAGAGAATAGGTAAGAGGGGGGTGGAACTGGGTAAAAATGACAAAGGAACCAAGATATTTGGAGCAAATAATTAGAGAGGGAAAGGTAATACAATGGGAAAAGGTCAAGAATCCATTCAGACTGCAGGCTATGGATTGCTTCTCTATCACGGATTGAAATCAGAGTATAGACAAACAGAAAGGGATAGGGAATCCTAAGTGAAAGACTAGCACTGATAAAGTTTTTAGTAGAATCTAGAACAGAAGTTGCTGTTAAGAGCTAATAAGTTATATAAAATATTGAATGATAACTCTAGGAATCAATCAGAGGAGGTTAGAAAGGATTGGGAAGAAAGACTGGACAAGCAATTCACAAAAAAAACAATGGGATGGTATATGTATGGCTCCCAAATATGCAACAATGTCTCAAATATTTATGAATTTTGCTTGGAAGTGTTTGTAGTGGTATTTTATACCCCAAGCAGATTTTTATTTGGGCAGATTGCAAATGTTGGAGGTGTGAGGAGAATATAGAAGTAAATATTTTGGGGAGTGTAATGAGTTGGCATACTTCAGGGATTGCCTGCAAACTGTTCTGTCAGAGGTGCTGGACGCACAAATTGGTGTAACTAGGGAAATTACTTTTTGAGCTGTGATACAGAATCAGAATTGCCTAGACATAGTAAGGTCTTGTGGAGTTGGTGGCTGACAAAAAAGCAATTACTAGAAAATGGATCTCAAAGTCTAAACCAATTGTACTAGAAGTAGTAAACATATTAAGAGGGAGAAAAGAACTGGAAGTGAGAACTTTAGAAACAAATGGGAATTGTGGCAACAATACATGGTTTGGAGGATGAATGAGGTTTAAGGGAGGGCAGGAACTGAATGAACTAATTAATGTTTTACTGAAAATGACTGTACAGATGATTATAAGTGATTTGTAATGTCTGCAACTGAAAATACATCAATATGGCTTGTTTTCATTTATATAAATGCATGATTGCCTATGCCATAAGTGATAATTCAGTAAAGATGCTCCAGGTTTAAAAAATGAGAACCACACCATAGCACCAACAAAGTTAAAAATGGAATCCAAATAATGTATTCCATTCTATGAGTGTGCACATAATCTTTAAAACCAAGCAAATGACTAAAGCATACCCATTAACTGTCCAGATATTCACAGAGTGTCTGTATTTTTGCCTCAAAATTTTGGTGTATTCCTCATAAAATGTGTGTTTTTTCTAGGAAATCAGTGAAAAATTAAGTCATTAAATAATTATAGGCATCTGAGCTTCAGAAAGTGCATGCCAGTGCAAAACCTGTTATTCTAGAAACTTTCTAAGTTGATATGAGCAATATTTAAAATCTGTCACTGTGTGTGGCCTCCATCCTCCCATTATTTTTGGCTTTGTTCAAATTTCTTGCAATAAGAATTTGAGGGTTATGGACCAAATTGTCAAGTAAGGTTCATCCAGCCAACCCCAACCCTAACAGCATAGCTCCCAATCTCTTACTTTCAGAATCAGGGGCAAATCCAAAAATACTCAGGGACATTTTTTAAAATATCTATTAACATGTGGAATTGACAGAATAAGAGAATGTGAAATACCATGCATTCTCTGAAGCAAAAGAATGTCAATATTTATTGTGTGTAATCCACCACCTTTTCTCCACAAATTACCAGTGTAAGTATAGATTAAGAGAGACTGCAGTTGCAGAAGTCAAATCTTCTTCTGCCTATATTTAAATTCTTTAATTTTCCTAGTCAATATTATAGCCAAAATCAGGACAGTTCATATGTATGCACAACACCCATCCTGCAGTTACAGCCATGAGGTCTAATGGCAAGTTTCATCTTTGCTAATCCAGTCTACAAAGACACGTTGCCACATATTACGGTATTCCAAGTCATACCATGCAAATCATAAAGCCATAAATACTGCCAGAAAACATCTGGTTGATTACTGGCACCATCAGGAAAAAGACGCACTAATAATGCTTACTTCACTCCTTCTGTCTCATGCCAATTTTTTCGACTGTCCAGAATTCAGCAGAATGATCCTCCAATGCTGATACAGTCAACCATTCTATCCAGATAGTCAGACATTATAGTTGCAATATAAATACATAAAGAGATGCAACCCTAAAAGTCTTCGCTCTCAGTGCCATGGCTTTGTGCCTACATAGACATAAGTCTAATGTAATGCTGCTTGAGTTGAATGGTCAAGTCAAGTAGAGCAACTCCCACACTGGTGCCCGTCACACTGCAGGATGGGCTTGTTTTGTTTGATTAGGGCACCACATTTATTTATTTTAGAGCAACATATGATTGCTCTAAAAAAATAAATTAGAAAGAGCACCCCTCCAAACACGGCGCTCTATGTGGTCACCTAGTTGGCCAATGCCCTGACCAGACTTGCTAATAAAAATATATATATTTAGTTACCTCACTTACTGCCGTTGTGTTTTAAAATATCAACAAAAAGGAAGTGGGTCAAATCCAGTCTATTTTTTCATCAAGTAGATTTAAAAACTGTGATCCTTTTAAGGTCAAATATTAAATCATTTATTTGATTGGAATTGTTAGCAAGTTTTGGCACTAAACAAAAGTAGGGATCTTGATATTAGATAATACTATTAGTTTTCCCTTTTAACAGTTGCCGCTAATGAAAATTATGCAAATCCTAAAAGACAATATTTTTCGCCACCTTTTATAAGAATTTCCTTATGTTATGCATATTTTTGCTCAAAATCTACCAACATATAGCAAGCAGTGGGAGGTATCCACAAATATTAGATAATGCGTTCATTGAATAGCTTTATTCATATAGCAACAAAGGTCCTTTTGGTGAGTATTGTTCTTGTAGACATGGAAATTCTCTTCTTCATATTTTGTCATACTACTCTGTTCCAGATCAAACAACAGTTGTTTTCACTTTTTATATGCAGGCACTCTGTTCCAGATCAAACAACAGTTGTTTTCACTTTTTATGTGCAGGCACTCTGTTCCAGATCAAACAACAGTTGTTTTCACTTTTTATGTGTAGGCACTCTGTTCCAGATCAAACAACAGTTGTTTTCACTTTTTATGTGCAGGCACTCTGTTCCAGATCAAACAACAGTTGTTTTCACTTTTTATGTGCAGGCACTCTGTTCCAGATCAAACAACAGTTGTTTTCACTTTTTATGTGCAGGCACTCTGTTCCAGATCAAACAACAGTTGTTTTCACTTTTTATGTGCAGACACTCTGTTCCAGATCAAACAACAGTTGTTTTCACTTTTTATGTGGAGGCACTCTGTTCCAGATCAAACAACAGTTGTTTTCACTTTTTATGTGCAGGCACTCTGTTCCAGATCAAACAACAGTTGTTTTCACTTTTTATGTGCAGGCACTCTGTTCCAGATCAAACACAACAGTTGGTTTCACTTTTTATGTGCAGGCATGACCACACTGCTGACTGCTACAGAAAGTCATCTATGTCACTTAAAGAAGCCATAATAGTCCTCTGAGCTTGATACATACAATTCTTCTACCTTATCTTGATGTTTGTAAGTAAAGAGCACTTCATAAATGACCTGGAGTTGGTTCAATATTGTAGTTAGATCTCATAATGTAAACCCATTGCCTGTGTTCCTATAGAACATGACAGCCTCTTTTTCACAGCTATGTTTGTGGCAGTGCTTCCACTTAATTTGTTCTCGCATGGTATCTTCCATATTTCTCCACCATTCCCCTTGTATAACTGTCTTGCTTCTTTCACAAAGTTTTGTAACAATGTACTTCTTTCTTCTAGCAGTATCGGACTCCCCCTGTGCTCTTCCCTCTCCTGGCTCTGTGGTTCTAATGCACCTGTAGTTGTCTAGCTTTCACAGTCTGTTTTGTATTGTCCTATCTGCTGCAGTTGCAGAAATCAAATCTTTGTCTGCCTTTATTTATGTTCTTAGTGTTCCCAGTCTAGACTTTAGACTCATGCAACTCAGTGATACAGCGGTTATCACTGTTGTCTCAGAGATCCTGGTTCCCTGGTTTAGTTCTTGAGTGAGGTACCTTCTCTGCAGATTCTGTTGGTCCTTTTTTGTATGCATGGGTTTTGGCACATCCCATGTACATGCTGATAGGTAAACTTGAAATGTCTCAAGCTGCCCTAAGTATGGCTATGTTGTAAAAGTGAGTATATGCATGGATCCTCTAATGGACTGTTATCCCATCCAGGGCTTGTTATCTGCTTGATAGGTTAGTCTCTGGCTCTTGCATGACCCTGGATAGGATAAAGCCAGCACTGAAAAATGAATGAATGAAACA